>NC_043752.1:3715533-3798033 GCF_902148845.1 Salarias fasciatus | reverse complement strand
AACACCCGCCCCACCACCTCTGCTGTTCCCGCTGTTGCCATGGCGATGACAATCCTCTGGTGATTAGTGTTAATTATCACCATGGCAACACCATCTGTAGTGGTGTAATGGTGTGTGGTGGTGGCAGGCAGGGTAGGGGACCGGGGGACCTCAGCTCTCGGTCTCTGTAACTTTCTTGACTGTCCAGTTGTCTGGTTGTCGGGTTGCTCGGTTCTCTGGTTACCTCGTTACTTGGTTCTCTGTTTAGCCTGTTGTCCTTTGACTTGATTCTGTGTTTACTTGTTTACCTGGTTGTCTTGTGACTTAGTTCTCTCATTACTTGGTTCTCTGATTGTCCAGTTGTGAGGTTACCTTGTTCTCTGGATAGTTAGCTCCAGTGGTGGACAAAGTACTCATCTCCGTTACTTGAGTGAAAGTATTGATTCTCCTGGTCAAATATTACTCCAAGTGAAAGTTGTTAGTTAAATATTTACTTACGCTGAGCTGAAATGCTGAGTTGAAGAAAGCGAAGTTACGCAATCACGTTTCAAGATTTTCATTACCTGGAAAATTTCTCTCTTACTTGTCAAGTGTTGTAGTTGACTCGTAATGTTCACTGTCTGACGTGAACTGACGTATTCATTCACACAGGACTGGACCCAGTATGACAAGGCGCAAAGGATCATATTTTACAGGAGAAAATACATTTTATCTGCTAACTTCAAAGCTGTTCTGAAAGTAACAAGTAGTGAGGCTCTTCTTAGAACTGTAGCGGAGTTAAAAGCACAGTATTTGAGCTTTTTGAGCTTTGAAGAAACTTTTGGGAGGAAAATAAAAATTGATTGAATTCTCCTGAGGAGGCGAATGAGTGAAATATTCACCAGACTCATTTACTGAAGGAACATCGCTCCACGTTTTTATGAACAAACATTCAAGCGTTCATGTTTCTTTAATCAGACAGGGTCCCGACGAGTGGCTGAGAGCCAGCAGGAACACACACATTCACATACAGACACACAGATTTTAAATTTTGAAAAATGACAAAATAAAAATGTTCGTCCCAAAGCTGTTTAACTTTTAACACAAATTGACGACAAAAAGCGTTAAAAGGTTCTGACACAGTTCAGTGTGTGTGTGTGTGTGTGTGTGTGTGTGTGTGTGTGTGTGTGTGTGTCTGTGTGTGTGTGTGTGTGTGTGGGTGTGGGTGTGTCTTCCAGCTGGGTGGGCAGGCCGCCTCCTAAAAGCCAGAATAAATATTAAAAGCAGTTCAATATTTCATTGAGATAAATTATGATGGAGTGTTTCTGAAAGCCTGCAGTGTGTGTGTGTGTGTGTGTGTGTGTGTGTGTGTGTGTGTGTGTGTGTGTGTGTGTGTGTGTGTGTGTGTGTGTGAATAATACATGTCGGTGTCAGTATGTTGTGATGTTACAGTGATCTGTGGTGTTTTCAGAACATACGACACTCATGTTAATGTTTCATCGCCCGTCTCACTTTGTCTGCATCATCTCACCATCCTCTTCCTCCTCCTTCTCCTCCTCCTCCTCCTCCTCCTCCTCCTCCTCCTTCTCCTCCTGCTCCATCAGATAATTCGTCTCTGGAGTGTTTTGGCACCAAGTTTATTTTTTAGTGTTTTATCTGAGTTGAGAAGCTTTTATATCCTTCAGACCAGCTGATCAGTATCACCTGGTTTCACAGATAAATACATTTCTAGCATTGGAAGTCAGAGCAGTGTTTCCCGATAATATTCCCTACAGGAAGCATACATGCTGTGAAAAGTATGGGCTCTCGCACGGAACCCTGTGGAACTCCCTGGTCACATTAACCAACTGGAATCTGTCTGGTCAATATTTTAATCCTGGTAACATGTTCAGGAATGTTCTGATGGCATCAGATAAAGCACTGACATCTACCAGGACAAGAACAGAAGCCAGGAGAAGTAACTAGTAACCAGAGCAGCGTGAGGAGGAGCGGAAACATGTGGCCAGATGTTTGCAGCATCAGGTGTGTGAATGAAGTGTGAACAAGATCATAGAGCAGGTCAGAGGTGCAGTTACACACACACACACACACACACACACACACACACACACACACACACACACACACACATACACAGACAGGGTTTCCAGCCGGTTGGCTCACACTGATGATCCTTCATTAGCTGCGACAGGCTGTGAAGCCGATGACATTTCACAGCCGCTCAGTTTACTTGTCGAGCGTGTTTGATCCGACGCGCCTGAACGCACCGCAGGTGGAGACACTTCCTCATTAAACATGACACCCGTCGTATGCGCAGTTCATCCTGCGACTGCTCCGACATGTTCACCTGCTGAACTCACGCACACACACACACACACACACACACACACACACACAGGCTGTGACCTCTGTCGCTCTGAATCATTAAATGATTTGTCCTAATTTAAATGTCCCGGGTTTGAGAGGAAGTCACGGTCAGAGCTGCACAGACTCTCAGGACTTGAACTCCTTTATTTTCTATTGTGAGATTTTATAACTTGAATTTAAACTGAGTGTTTTCGATCAAACTGTTTTGAGCAAAACGTGAGGTTTTTAAACTGCACGTCACATGATATTTCAGGTTTAAACCTCAGCATGTAAATAAAGTGTGAAGTGCAGTGTGAGTGTGTGTGTGTGTGTGTGTGTGTGTGTGTGTGTGTGTAGGTGTTTAATTCGTCCGTCTCATCTTTCTGTCACTCTGCAGACGCGTCAGTCCAAACAGAGATTTCAGCCAATCTCAGCCCAGCGTTGAGGGGAGGAGGTGAAGTCTCACCAATTTACCTGCTGGAGGTGTGACACACACACACACACACACACACACACACACACACACGCACACACACACACGCACCACACAGGAAGTGAAGTGTGAACTGATTGGATCATGTGACTCTGCGAGTTTACAGTTTTATCTGCAGCTTGTCTTTGAAATTCTTTCTTTATTTTTCATACTTTAAAATAGTTCAGCTCAGATTTTTCTCTCGAACGTTTCTTACTTCACATAATAACTTTGCTTTGTCTCTTGTTTTAATGTTTTTTCACAATTTTACTCCACGAGCTTAAAATTAGCCGCTCATATTGTTCATGAACCAATCAGAGGCACTCATTTATGTAATTGTCTGTTTCCAACTTTGAAATGGTGTAAAGAAGCTAAAAGTACACATACAGACACACACACACACTCTTTCGGTGTGTGTGTGTGTGTGACCCCTGTGACCCTGCCTGTCTCCTCCTGTTCCGCTTCACCAATTTCCATGGTAACAATATTAGCATCATCAGCAGCAGAAGCACCGAGGAACGACACCGAGAACAGCTCATTTAAACTGAAACACACACACACACACACACACACACACACACACACACACACACACACACACACACATTTACAATCCTCATGAACATGTTACAATCCACACATGCTCAATCTACAATACACACATTCCTCTTGAATAAACTGGAGTTTAGCTCATCTGTTCTATAATGATCATGGTGAGTTATGGTCAGTAATAATAACAGTTCTAATATTAGAATAATCATGAAAATAGTGATGATAAAAACGATACATTGATAGGAAACTACAGCCGCTGCAAAGTGCAAACAAAGAGAGGCTGAATGTACCGAGTCTCTGAGGAGTTTCGTGTGTGTGTGTGTGTGTGTGTGTGTGTGTGTGTGTGTGTGTGTGTGTGTGTGTGTGTGTGTGTGTGTGTTCTGGGGCTGGGGGGTGTCAGAGCAGAGTGTGTGAGAGCAGAGGGAGAAATGCAGTAGCAGTCCCCGTGAGGCAGAAGCAGGACTGGATCGCCCCCTGCTGGTCACCATAAGAACTCTCCTCAGTCTGCTTGGTGTTTTTGCCCCAAAGAAGCTTTAAACTTTAATAAACACTGACAACTAATAAACTCCTCCGTTCTTTTAACCAGTCCTACCAAGAGCAGGTAAGACAACAGCTGTAGTTTAAATTACAGTCAGGAAAAATGTTTTGTTAATTAGCAACAGACTGCAGCTTTAAAGAACAATGGATGAATGAATCTGTTATATTAACTGTTAAAAACACTGTCTTTTGAGCTGATCAGTCTTTGAACAGCACACTGAGCTCTCAACTTTTTATTATTATGTTAATTATTATTGACTCGCCACAACTACTTTGTTGGCCTCTACTGAGAATGGATCTCTCCTTCAGCCACGATCATACAAGCTCATGTTCCAAACGCCACACGAGTCGTGTTTAACTTCCTGTGATCTTCACTTTGGCTGCTGATTGGTTTCAGAATCACTTCGTGTACATAAAACCAAAGAGTGGAGCTGTTCCTGGACTAAACCCAAAATACAGTTCAGGTTTTTCCATTTGAAATGTTAGAAAATCGTCATGCTGGGCAAAATTCAATAATTCATCTCAAAGACGGTGTGTGTCGTGCATTTCTCTTTAAAAATAATGCAACACAAACAAATATGCAATGTCTTTTATAACAGGTAATATGTTTTTAATCAGCAGTTTGCACTTTAGACAGCCAAACTTACTGTATTTACCAGTAAAGGAAACTCTCTAGTTAACGGTTATAAATAAAAAAATCCTTTACATTCTAATTTATATTGCAGTATTTACAATAGAAATCCAAAAAACACAACTTTTCACGTTTCCGATTGAAGTTTGTGTGGAAGAATGTGTTTAATGTAGATTTGAAACTTAAAATGTTGCCAACACTGATTCAGACGTGTTGTCTTGCACTGATTAAACACGGTTGGAGTGAAAATGCAGGAATACTCCTCAGTTCAGACACAACGATCCCCCTCAACTTTTAGTCAAACGTTCAAAAACACAAGGAAAAAAAAAACAAATCGTCAAGCTGATTTACAGCTTTTAACACAAAGCTGCACGAATCAAAAAAACGACGCCACATTGTGGTGTGTGTGCCTGTGTGAGTGTGTGTGTGAGACATCATTTAAATAAACTGATAAAGGTTTCATTAAAAATGTGAAATTAGAAATATTTTATCTGAATCTAACAGAAGAAAAAAATAATGAACTTTCCTTCCTGCCACTTCATTTATTTATTTATTTATTTATTTATTTATTTATTTATTTATCATCTTTGTTGATCCTTTTAAATTTTCTAGAGACACACTCCAAACACCTCAGCCCTGTCAGGTGCGTCATGCGGCCCAAACAGTCCAACAGGAGCAGCGCTCACAAAAGTTGGGACGGCGGAAACAAGTCAGATGAAAGTAATGCCGGGTGGGGTCAAAGGTCAACGGCGTCCACAGACAACACATGCGTCACACTCCGAGGTCTTTTCCTGCTCCCCGCCGCCCGCTCCCACCCCTCTCCTCCTCTCAGTAAAATGACATTTAGAGCAGCAGGGTGAGAAAAGCAATCTGCCGCTCCTCCCTGGAGAGGAGCAGGACGGAGGGAGGAGATGTAAATGTAAAAATGAGTGGAATAAAAGAGGAGAGACGGGGGGAGGAGGAGGAGGAGGGGGGGAGGAGGGGGCGGACACGGAGTGGGAGGGGTGGAAACAGAGTGGGAGCAGAAAGCAGGAGGAGGAAGAGGAGGAAGACCAGGAGGAGCAGTGTGTGTGTGTGTGTGTGTGTGTGTGTGTGTGTGTGTGTGTGTGTGTGTGTGTGTGTGTGGCTCCTTCAAACCCTGCCAAAATGCTAAAAATTCCATATCAGATATCCTACAAAACTTCATTGATTCATAAATCGTATAAATAAAGTCTCTTCAGAACGGTCCTGTACAGCAAAAACTGTGAAAATGTATTAAAATGACCTTATATGTGTGTGTGTGTGTGTGTGTGTGTGTGTGTGTGTGTGTGTGTGTGTGTGTGTGTGTGTGTGTGTGTGTGTGTGTGTGAGCAGAGAACCACAAATCAAGCTTAAATAACTAAAGATGTGCGTCAAGTTCCCATCTTATTTTCCGTCTTTGTAAATGATTTATGTAAAGACATTCGAGTGCGATTACATCTGTACACAGACGGCAGAATATTTGATTCCTCCGCTCCCTCTGCAGCGCAGACGACAGAGGAAGTTATTGCGAAGAGATTTGAAGGATCTGAAATTGGTTCTAAATGCGTTAAGAAAAGAAGAAGTTTGGCTCTCTTGCAAAGTGACAATCTGAGAATTTATATATTTGATGTTACAATGGGTGAAAGTGTCTGGAATATGGATTTATGAAAAACTTTTTTCTATTGTACCAACCTTCTGATCATGTTGAGAAACTCCAGCAGGTCTGATGGAGATCTGCAAGCATGTGCAGATCAGAAGCAAGGAGGAAGATCGGAGGAGAACATGATGGAGGACAAACAGGAAGGAAGCAAGGGCATGAGGAGGAGGAGGAGGAGGAGGAGTGTTTGCATATAGTGGACATGATGATGAACACAAGAATAAAGTCCTCAGCTGGGAGGAGGTGTGGCCTTCCTCAGTGAGAGGAGCTCAGCGAAGGACAACAGGACGTGTTGATGTTAACAGGAGGAGACATGGAGCTGCTGGACACATGTTCATGCTATTGGAGGTCCACAGGGAGCAGGACGCTCCTCCTCCTTCTCTTCCTCCTCCTCTTCCTCCTCCTCTTCCTCCTCCTCCTCCTCTTCCTCTCACACCTCCACCTCCTGCTAAAACTGCAGCAGAGGCCAGTTCATGTGGTGATGTAATCTAGCGCTGGGCTGCTCCTGAAAGCAGGAGCAATTATTTCAGTGATGATGCTGTGTGTGTGTGTGTGTGTGTGTGTGTGTGTGTGTGTGTGTTTCATTTTAAAGTAATCTGCACAAAACAAAAAGCTGTGATTGGTTTCTTTTGTCTCGGTCGTGAAGTTTCCAGGTGCTCATTAACCAGCAGTTTTATCAGAAGGAGGAGGAGGAAGAGGAGGAGGAGGAAGAGGAGGAGGAGGAGGAGGGAGAGGAGCGACGGAGGAGCAGAACCATGTAAAGGAGTAGGAGGAGGAGGAGGAGGAGGAGGAGAGGGACGAGGAGATCTGATCACAGTGATGTCGTCTTGATCAATCACATTCAGACGTGAAGCTGCTTCACTCACTCATTCAGATGTGACCTGTGACCTTGACCGCTCTCTGAAGGTCAGTCAAACAAATGACCTTCTTATACACACACACACACACACCGATGATGAGGACGATGACGACCATGATAGTGACAGTGCCGATGTTTTGATGATGACGATGATAACGACGATGTTGATGAGAGTAATGATGATGAGGATGAGGTCATAGTGAAGTAACAATGTTTAAGATGATGATGACGAGGCTTATGATGATTATGATGATGAAGAGGAGGCGGAGAATGATGATGATGATGAGGGTGATGATGACGACAACAATGGTGACGAGGAGGAGGAGAATGATTATGATTAAGATAAGAGTTATTATGATGATGATGATGATGATGATTTGTGGTGAAGATGATGGCAATAACGATGCTAATGATGATGAATTGAATGATGGTGATGATGAAAAATAAGAGAATGATGATGATGATGAAGAGAATGATGACAATGGTGATGATGATGAGGAGAATCATTACGATAATGATGAGGAGGAAGATGATGATGATGAAGAGAATGATGATGATGATGATGATGAAGAGAATCATAACGATGATGACGATGATGATGATGATAAAGAGAACAATGATGATGATGAAGAGAATCATGACGATGATGATAATGAAGAGAAGGATGATGATGATGATGATGATGATGATGTGACTCCCAGCAAACCAAGCTCCTGAATCCTCAGATCTTATTTGTTGTGACTGATGTTGATCGAGTTGCAGTAGAGTTATGGTTCCATTGTTCATAATGCTGTTCCGACTGACTCCCATTAGAAAAACACACTATTTTTAATCCTCCATTGAATTTTGTACATATTGACACATTTGATCACAATTACAGATTAAGAGATTGAATCCAAGCTCTGCTTAACTTCACCATGAGCCTGGACACCTCCAGCAGGGTGTTTAAACAAAATGTGAATATCTTGAGAAAAGTCTCACGTAAAACTCACAACTACCACGTGTATGAAGGTTACACTCCTGTGTGAGGAGGAGTTTGGGAGATGAGGCTGAAACGTTCCTTTTTTGAATGTGACAACAGACTCAGGTTAACAGGTTTTATCCTCCTTCAGTCAGCACAAAATTACTCCGCTGATTTAAACCTGCCCCCCTTTACTTGTCAGTGTATCTGCCCCCCAGCCTCTTCACTACCCCCGCAACCCTCACATGTCAGTGTACCCCCCCCCACCCCCATATCTCCCGCTCTGAAAGGACTCTTAAAGACTTCCCAGTCGACTAACCCCTCTGCTCTCTGCTGCCGCCTCATTGGTCGGTCGCTGACATTTTGTTAGATGTCGTTAAGGCCGGCGGCTCCATAAAGCAGCCGAGGGTGACACCCCTCCACCACCGCCAGCCGCCCCCCACCCACCCCCACCCACCGCCACCAGCCGCCGCCGCGGAGTGGAGAAGACGGGGAAGACAGGGGGACGGAGGGAGGGAGGGGGCATAGAGTTATAGTTCTTATTTAAGGTCTCGATTAACCTTCTTTTCTGTACGACTAATCAATTTTCATGATACCAGCTCCATAAAGTCTCCTCAGACCCCCCCAAGACACGTACAGGAGGGCACAGACCCGGACCACAGAGACCACAAAGAACAGGACCAACGAGACCACGGTGACCACAGAGACAACAATGATCAGGACCGCAAAGACCAGGGCCGAGGACACCAGAAACACAGAGACCAGTCCAAAAAGACCAGAACCACAGAGACCAGAACCATAGAGACCAAGGACAAAGAGGCCGAAGATACCAGAACCATAACGACCAGTCCAAAAGACCAGAACCATAGAGACCAGGGTCAAGAGACCAGAACTATAGAGACCAGTCCAAAGAGACCAAAGACCTCAAAACCATAGAGGCCAGTCCAAAAAGACCAGAACCATAGAGACCAGTCCAAAGACACTAGAACCATAAAGACCAGAACCATAGAGACCAACGCCAAAGAGGCCAAAGATACCAGAACCATAGCGACCAGTCCAAAAAGACCAGAACCATAGAGACCAGGGCCAAGATACCAGAACCATAGCGACCAGTCCAAAAAGACCAGAACCACAGAGACCAGGGTCAAGAGACCAGAACCATAGAGACCAGGGCCAAGAGACCAGAACCATAGAGACCAGAACCACAGAGACCAGGGCCAAGAGACCAGAACCATAGAGACCAGAACCGCAGAGACCAGGGTCAAGAGACCAGAACCATAGAGACCAGGGTCAATGGACCAGAACCATAGAGACCAGGGTCAAGAGACCATAACTATAGAGACCAGTCCAAAGAGACCATAGACCTCAAAACCATAGAGGCCAGTCCAAAAAGACCAGAACCATAGAGACCAGGTCCACAGAATACACAGAAACCAGGACCATAATGACCAGAACCACAAAACCCAGTACCACTAAGAACCATAGCACAAGATGGTGGAGACATTTCTCTCCATTTTCAATTTTAATACTTCTGTGGTGGTTCATAAACCACAGCTCATCGGTAGGGTCGCTGTGTTCTCTGCTCAGACTGACCAGGCTGAAGATGAAGATGATGAAGGCGTCAGACCAGATGTTTTGGAGGTTTATGACTGGACATTTCATAAGATCTTCGAATTCTCAGACTTGATGTTTCTGCATGTGATGAATGTGTCAACTGGTCCTTTATGAAGGTTTCTGAAGTTGTTGAAGGCTGATGATATTTCTTGACGGTCTCAGACTGAACGTTTCTGAATTTGTTGAAGCTCCGCCTGGACATGTCTGGACATGCTGAAGATGTCTGACTGGAAGTTTCTCAAGGTGACGAAGGTCTCAGATCGAACCTCTCTGAAGGTGTTGAAGGTCTCAGCCTGGATGTGTCTGAAGGTTTCCGAGTGAAAACGGCGCCTTTCTGCTCTTTGTTCCCTCTCAGTCTGTCTTTAACTTTTCTTCCTGCTCTCATTCATCTTCATCTCTCTCTCCGTCTCCATCACTCCACATTAGCCCTCTCTCTCTCCTCTATTACCTCCCTCTGTCGTCCATTAGTAACACCTGAATCCTTCTATTAGATTCAGGAAGTTGGCCTCATAAATTCGCGGCGTCTGCGGGCCGCCGAGCGCCGGCTCACTGTTTTTGATAATGAAAGGATCCAGGCTTAAATTCACATTACCTTTGTAATGTACTTCATGCTTGATCATATCCAGCTCTTTGATTTTATTAACGTCTCTGAATGGATTTGCTCCTCTCTTCCCGTCCATCTCCGTCTGTCTGCCCCCGAACGACTGCTTCGACCTCCGAGCGGCCGCTGAAGGTCGAGGTCGCGGGGCCGCCGCCTCACCTGCGTGCTGCTACACAGAGGTATGATGGGAAACACGGTGACAGGGTTCAACTGGAGAAAGAAAAAAAAAAAAAAGAAGGTTCACATCAGAAATCTGCGAACTCAGCAGCTTTGTTTCATTCTGTTTATTTAACAATTTAATGTTCAACAGAAATGGAAGGCGTGTGTGTGTGTTTGGGGGTGTGTGTGTGTGTGTGTGTGTGTGTGTGTGTGTGTGTACACAGCTCAGCAGAGTGAAAGCTCTACTCCAACATTTAACCTGATCAGATTAATCCGAGCCGGCGGGTCGATGCCAACAACTTCACACACTCACCGTTTCATCACATAAGCACAAAACCAATTGATTTAACCCGGTTAATTTCCCCACTGTGTGTGTGCGTGTGTGTGTGTGTTTGTGTTTGTGTGCGCGCGTGGAATTGAATTAGCTGTTGTGTTTTTGTGCAGTACAGCAAACATTGTTAGCTTTACAAGCTGATCACTGAACTAAAACTACACTAATTAAAAACCCACTCTGAATGTATGTGTGTGTGTGTGTGTGTGTGTGTGTGTGTGTGTGTGTGTGTGTGTGTGTGTGTGTGTGTGTGTTGAACTCTGGACGGGTCAACACACACATACTTTCTTGTTTTTTCCATTTCTCCATTTCTTTTCCGCCTCTGCTGTCACTCTGTCCGTCAGCCCCCCCTCCTCCCCCCTCCTTCTGTCAATCAGCCAGTTATTCAGCCGACACATTACGAGTTTCCGGACACACACACACACACACACACACGCACACATACACACCCACACGCACACACACTCACACAGAGGGTGGTGACCTGCTATTACTGAGCTTTTCTGCTTCACTGCAGTCTGGTAATGATGGTCAGCTATGTGTGTGTGTGTGTGTGTGTGTGTGTGTGTGTGTGTGTGTGTGTGTGTGTGTGTGTGTGTGTGTGTGTGTGTGTGTGTGTGTGTGTGAGAGAGCTAGAGTTGACCAGTTGGCAGTCCATTAGTGTGATGTGATGGACTGTTTGGCCGGAGCGGCTGCTGTGTGATGGTGGTCCGTTCAGCTGGCGTTTGAAGTGAAACTGAAACTTTAAGAACGACCGGCTTTTTTTTGGTGTGTGTGTTTGTGTGTGTGTGTGTGTGTGTGTGTGTGTGTGTGTGGTTCCTCTCCTGCCATGATTTTGACACGTGATGATTTCCTGGAGGACCGCGCCATGCCGCAGTGTTTGGCGAGATGGTCCGGCTTCAAATATTAACCTTTAAGTGAGGCGTCTGCATGTTCTCCCTGCGTGCGTGTGTGTGTGTGTGTGTTTCCACCATTGTTTGTTTATAAAAGATGGATAAAACTTTGTGTCCCATAGCATTCTGGAATCCCATTGCGTTGATTTGAGCATATGGAACATTCGAAACCAGATGTAAATGTGATTGTTCCAGCCTGTCACATGACCGCATCACGTGGACAGAGGAGGCGCTGTGACAGGACGATTTATACAAAACTGTAACTCATAAAACAAAATCAACAGATGAGTTACATGAAAATCAGAGTCTGGTTATTGATTAGTTATTGTCAAGTTATGGAAACTAGTTTTAGAGACCAGAACATGTTCGGAAACCGGGCGACTTTAACTGTTTATTTGCACTCACAAACCAACATCATCGCCCCCTGCTGGAATTTCCCTGGAATTACAGCTTTTCTGCACTTCCGCATTATCTTCACATTTTACCAGCGGTGGTTGGCACTTGGTTTCCAACCACAGTCCAAAAACATGCATGTGAGGTTTACTGGTATTTTTAAAGTTAGACGTTATCAAGGTTACAAATATTGAGGCTTATACTGTATCTTGTCAGGGTCCCATGTTATTCTAAGGGGAGATTTTTTTTATATCTTTATCAGAATTGCATGTTAAGAGCAGCTCGTATTGTCAGGCTCACATTGTGTCAGTATCACATGTATCCACAGTACGGCATGTTAATCACAGTCACATGTTGTCATTTCATTAACCTTCAGGTTCCACTTTATCAGGATCACATACTATCAGGGTTCCATGTTCTCAGGATCAAATGCTGGACATCACGATCGCATGCGATCGGGTTAGCATGTTGACATGTTGTCGGGACAGCGTGTGATCAGGCCACATGTTGTCAGGATCACATGTTGTGGAGGTGATCTGCAGCTTTCGGAGCTCTGCGATGTGTTACTGCGTTCCAGCACATGGCTTTCTGATGCAGATCAGAGTTGAAGTCTGCGTTAATATTTCATGTCACGACTGGATAATTCATGCACACACAGACGCGTGCCCGTGCGCACGCACGCGCCCCACCGGCCGTGCGCACTCACGTGCACGCCTAACGAGCTGTGGCGGCTCCCTGCTGCTGAAAAATTCACACGGAGCATCAAAGTTTAACCAGGACTTCCTCTCTGTGTCCTAATGAATCTAAGTCCATTTGTTCACATTTAAATACCCGACCAGGCTGCTCAATTAGCATTGCACACACACACACACATGCGCGAACACACACACACACACACACACACACATGCACGCTCGAACAAAAAAAACACACGAGGAATTCTAAATGTTTTATTTCAGGGTGCGCGACACACTCAGCTGTAGTGTCACATAAACCTGTTTGTGTGTGTGTGTGTGTGTGTGTGTGTGTGTGTGTGTGTGTGTGTGTGTGTGTGTGTGTGAGATGGTTTATTCATGTATGTCAGAGTGGTTGAAACAGGAAACCTCTCATCTCTGTTTAGCTGCAGGCTGAACGCTGTTCGACCCATAACCGCCTGCTCTCTGACTGTGTGTGTGTGTGTGTGCGCGCGTGTGCGTGTGTGTGTGTGTGTGTGTGTGTGTGTGTGTGTGTGTGTGTGTGTGTGTGTGTGTGCATCTGAGATATTCTGATTGAAACCGACTGATCCTGGTCACAGAGTGACAGGTTTTAAATGACCTGAAGTGACTCTGGTTGAACAGTACCATACGTTAGATTAAATCACTTCAATTGATCCCTGATAGTGTGTGTGTGTGTGTGTGTGTGTGTGTGTGTGTGTGTGTGATTGTGTGTGATTGTGTACACGCGTACATTTGTGGGAAGGCTTTAGATGCAGCATTTCAAGCCTTTGAACAGCACGTTGTAATGTGGAGGACCTGTAGCTGCTCTTCAAGATGCAAAAATCCAAAATGGGGGACACTCTCATTATATTATTTAAGTCTTTTTTTTTTAATTTCAGGTGAGATTTTTAGAAAAAAAATATTTTAACTGTACCTGCATAAAATAATGTTTTGAAAAGACTTGACATGTTGTTTATCCCTCCCAGTAAACACAAAACTCCTGAAGCCTTCTCCACACACCTCTTATTTATTGTGACTGGTGTTGGTACAACACATGGAGTTACACCTGTTCATCATGCGTAAAATGAACAATACAGTATTTTTAATCCATCGGTGATTCACAGAGAGTGCGGCATTTCATCCGTCTTACTGTGTTTGATTTGTGTAGAAGTGTTTTATTTGTCTTATTGTCACAGTTTTTTTGTAGGTGGGTCTTTGTTGGTGGTGCACTTCATTTGTGTAGGTGTAGATTTTATTTATGTGATTTTGGTTGTTGTGGGCTGTGTTTGCAGAGCGGCATTTGATTTGTATTTAGAGTGTATGAGTCATGTCGGTGTGTTTAATTTGTGTACACAAACTTCATTTGTTCGGATGCGATCGTTTTGTGCTGGATATCTGTCATTTATTTAGATGGGTTTGATTTTTTTTTATATGAATTCGGTATTTGTTGGTGCCTCTGATTTAACCAGGTGCGTTTGATTTGGGTAGGTTTGTTTGTTAGATCCGTAATGTTGCGTTTGATTCTTTAAGTGATTTACATTTGATCTGGGTCTTTTGGTTGGAATTATGTAGTTTCGTTTCAGTTTTGTTGGTTTGTCTGATTTGTGTACCTCCTGATAATTTGGGTTTCATTTATGTAGGTGTGTTTGACTTTTGTAGGTGTGTTTGATTTCTCTAGGTACATTTGATTGCCAGAGATAAGTTTAATTTCTGTAGGTGTGTTTGATAAGTGTTGGTGCACCTGGTGTTTATCGATGCGTTTGATTCCTGGAACATGGTCCTGTAGGGACTTTGGATTCTCCCTCCTTGGTGTCACTTCTCAGTTATTCCGTGGATTATTTGGCTCATTTCACGGTTAATATCTGTGTTTTTTAGCTCGGCTGCAGAAGTGTGAAACTTTAATGTGAGGCCGTTGAAGGCAGGTAGGTTTCTACTGAATATTTCACACTGTAATTGGTTCTCCGGCCGGGTGGAGTTAGCGTCAGCAGCTGTTTTAATAACTAATACTGACTGTCACTGCGGATTAAACATGGCCGCTGCGTAGGAACCGCTCCAAAGGCTCATCAGCCAATCGGCAGCCTGATCTGATTGGACTAAAGGCAGGAAACGGAGGAGCTCACAACCTGATCCAGTTCAGCACCTGGTCCACACCTGGTGTCTCTCTTTGCACGTCTTGACTTGGTGCATTGATTTGCTTGAATCTTTGTACGACTTTTCATCCTCCTGTTGTGACTCAAATTTGCCTGTTTCCATATTAACGTGCAGTCTGCGCGTCCTTGAACTCATCATGTGTCTCCTCAAGACGCCCAGTGAATATTAACGACCAGGTAATTAATCTTAATTACAGTGTGTGTGTGTGTGTGTGTGTGTGTGTGTGTGTGTGTGTGTGTGTGTGTGTGTGTGTGTTGAGACATCCGTACTCCTCACTGTATTCTTCAGGTGACAGACGTCTCTTAGCTGCGGTCTTTAAATGTCAGGATAGACTTGGCTCAGAGTCCAGGACTTCACCTCTATTCTTTAACCTCACAGACCTCACACACACACTCACACACACACACACACACACACACACACACACACACACACACCCCAGCCCATCCACTGGGAGTAATTTTGGGCATCAATGTCTTGCTAAAGGACAGTTGGACATATGGACTGGAAGTAAATGGGAGATTGAACCTGCAACCATCCAAGTGGAACCTGAACTGCTCTAACTACTGAGCCACAGTCAGCCGTTGAGCTGAAGGATGGTCTGGTACATCCAGACGTCAGCCTGTTACCACCCCTGTGTTAAGTCGCTCTTCTATACAGTTATTATATCATATTTTGAAGTTTTCTTCGGTGGAAGTCTGCAGATGTGAAATAGCAGTGGGCCCAGGACAGAACCTTTCGGAACTCCACTTGTCATTTTGTCCTGCAGGCTTGAATTACCTCCTGACACGATAAAGGTCCTGGTTTTCTGAGCTTGTGGGATGCGTTACCAATCTGTCGGCGCTCTGATGTTTGCAGACTGGAACGAGTTTGAAGACCCTGCTGTATGTTCTCTCCCTGGTGATGCTGGAGAAATGGCGTCACGCCGTTTGAAGTGTGTGTACAGCTGCTCACAGGTGAAACACACACATGTGGTACCTGTGAATTCAGGTTCTGGTTCAGGTTTTGGTTCAGTCTGGTATTTCCTGACAGAAATGTGCAGTGGCATTTGAGACGTGCGAAGCCGTTGGCCCGTCGCCGCAACATTCAGGAGGTGAAAGGTCACAGGGACGAGCGGTGTTCTTCAGACGAGCCGCCGTTCTGCTCTCCATCAGACTCTCAGTGGGAGGCTGTGAGTGCCACAGGAAGACGATCACAGTTTCCTCTTTATGCTCCGAGCTTTAATCTGCCGCGGCACAGTTTGAAGCATCCTGACATCCAGGGGGCGCCATCACCCCAACCAAGTGAACGATGGAAGGCTGCTACTGTTTTAGGAGTCAAATATAATTTGATTATTAAAGTCCAGCTGAAATATCAGTACACAATTCACATCCAATGCTACACCCTCGCTTCACTAGGGTTTGATATTTGTTGTTTCCTTCCTCACTGACTGACGGAAGACGTTTTATCTTTGATATCGACATTGATTCACATTTGTCAGTCGTCTGCAGTGATTGAGCAGCTCTCATATTTTTACAAGACTTCAAAACTGTTAGACAAAGATACTTATTGAAGACATTTGACTGCTCCTTATTTTGTACCCAAACTTATTAACTAAGAAAAAAAAAAAAGTTGTCATGCACGCCCTCTAGTGGTCTGAAGATGAAAAACACTTCATTGTGACATAGATAAAGCTAGGTAAAGCTAGTTAGCTGCGTAGCCGCATCGTCGTGGCGTTACCAGCAGCCGGTTAGCAATGTCACTGGAACCGTAATGAGTTAATGAGCTGCGTCCAGCCGCACGCCGCTAATGGTTTCAGCGTCGCTTTTCAGAGAGGAAATGTTTTCTTGTTAATAAAATCAACCGACTGACTCGAAGCAGATAAGCTAATCGCTCTAATCAGCAGTTCAAGCTCCTCCCTCTCTTCATCTCCCAGGGTAGTTGCTTTTGAGCAATTCTGTCCTAATTACGAACTGATTTGGGGCTCTGCTGGATCTCGCATGAAGAAGAGGTGACAGAGTCAGTTCCGCTGTATTACTCTGAGCGATATGTGAAGTTTTTCAGGCTGGAGGAGGAGGAGGAGGAGGAGGAAAGATGTTGGGTCCTCTTTGAGTACTGTGGTCTTTTTACTGGAGTGTTTCCTACTTCATCTCTGTAATTGACCCCCCCACCACCACCCCACCCCCCTCCCCGCCTCCTCTCCTCCTCCTCCTCCTCTTTCGTCTCCCTCCGTCTGTCTGTTTTTAGCTGCAGGCTCCGTCTTTCTCTGCCGATGATTGGCTGGTAATCCACTGAGGGAATCGCTGTGATTGGCAGCTGAGAGGCCACAGAAACAGCTTGGCACGAAGAACACAGGACTACTAATTACTGAGTGTGTGTGTGTGTGTGTGTGTGTGTGTGTGTGTGTGTGTGTGTGTGTGTGTGTGTGTGTGTGTGTGTGTGTGTGTTCGTGTTCCTGTCGTTGGATGATGTGACGATCATGTTGTCCCCAGCGGTCATCAGAGAAGATTAGCTTCTATCACCAGGGGAGGCACACACACACACACACACACACACACACACACACACACACACACACACACACACACACACACACACACACACACACAGGCACAGAGATGACAGACAATAATCTCACGTCGTCCTATAGCTGCATGCTGTCCTCTGCATTAGTGCTTCGTCCATGTTTGTAGTCCTGCAGCAGTGTGTGGTCCTCAGTGTTTGCGTGCCGTCCTGTTGTGCGATCCTCCATGTTTGTAGTCCTACAGTGGTGCCCAGCATTCCCAGAACTCCCAGTAAATCCAGTGTCACTTCAGACTGCTGCTCTAAATGTGCATCTTTCCAACACTCCAACTAAATATTCCAACATAAAATGTCTTCCAAACCTCCTCCATGGACACAGCTTTACATCCATGTCCACAAAGTCTCTGCCCTAGTGTGGATTTTCCTCCTCTGTCATCCAGTCTGAAGTTCACTGCAATTGGACTCTGAGTGCAAACTTTGAGCATCAAGCTCACTGACTTCCATTCATGTCGTAGTGTGAACTAAAAGCAAATGGCCGTGCGTTGCCTCCACCGACGCCTTTGTGAACGTTTTCCAAGTTCAGTGTCGAGTTTGTAAAGGATCGGTTGTGAAATCACATGAAGCTCATTGTCAGGGTGTTTACTTTCTAGTATGGAGTGATATTCTGTGGAACACTTGAAAAGTTTTACTTATACAGAGAACAAACTGGGAAAGCAGAGCACTGGAAACGATAGAGCCGACCAATCACAGGCCGGCTTCTTTGAGAGTTGTAAGTCTCCATGAGGCTCCGTGGGGGTGGTTCACTGCAACGCTCAGCCTCTACACACTATCAGAGACTGGCCTGAAGTGTGTCCAACAGAAACGGACGGTACATGTCTGATATCGGCTCTCATTATATAACACAGCAGAGAGACTCGAAAGGACATCAGAACCTTCCATGACAGTTTGTGTCCTTCTTCTGCTCAGATCAACAACCTGTTTCACGCTCAGTTCTGTCTGCCTCTCTGGAATGGCCTGGGGGGGATGTTTGTGCGGCAGCGTGTGTGCGCGTGTGTGTGTGTGTGTGTGTGTGTGTGTCGGTGCAGTTGGGGGACTTGATCATTAGTGTAAATCTGTTCATGATCAGAAGCTCTGCAAGTCTCCAAACTTTGATTCTTGATGAAAAACCTTCAATTCTGTTTCTGTGGGAACAAGACTGGTCATCAGAGCGTGTGTGTGTGTGTGTGTGTGTGTGTGTGTGTGTGTGTGTGTGTGTGTGTGTGTGTGTGTGTGTGTGTGTGTGTGTGTGTGTGTGTGTGTGTGTGTGTGTTCATTCATGTCCAATAGAGAAAAACATCATCTTCACTTCATCTTGTCAAGAAACAACCACAGACACACATGTCCTGACTCTCTCTCTCTCTCTCTCTCTCTCTCTCTCTCTCTCTCTCATACACACACACAGTAATAGACACACTGTAAATCTGTCCTAAAGGTCGGCAGAAGCAGAGTCACTGAGTAAAAGCTAATGACAGGAATAAAAACCACACATCACCTGTGTGTGTGTGTGTGTGTGTGTGTGTGTGTGTGTGTGTGTGTGTGTGTGTGTGTGTGTGTGTGTGTGTGTCCGGAGGCTGGTCAGTTTGTCTCGTTAACGGCCCCTCCTTCCTTAATTAGCTAATAATGATCACTCGTTAAGACTCAGCCAATAAAGCAGGATTACTGCTGGCTGTCAGAGTGTGTGAAGGAATCTGTCCTGGTCTCTTCAGTCCTGGTCTCTTCAGTCCTGGTCTCTTCAGTCCTGGTCCAGACAGTCCTAGTTTCTTCAGTCCTGGTCTCTTCAGTCCTGGTCTCTTCAGTCCTGGTCTTGGTTCTGCTCTTGAACCCTCTCCTCCTCATTTCTCTGTTTATGCTGAAGCCTCGTCTTTTGGGGGGCGGTCTGGTCCTCGTTGGGACCCTCCTGGGTCCTGGTCCCTGTTCTCAGAACTCTCACCTGGTCAGGTGTGCTCAGCCTCATTAATCACCTGCCTCTTCCTCTTCTTCTGCGGCCTCATTAGCGTTCCGGCCGCGGGGCCGCGCCGCATCCTGAGGGTGGAGGCGGGCGATGCCTTCATTGATCCGCGCTGCCGTCGGGAAACTTCAGCTCCGTTTGTGTGCGCGCCGCGACCTTTGACCTCTAGGGGGGGAGTGGCGGCGATGCTCGATACGCCGCGCAAAGCTGCGCTGCCGTTAACGCTCATATTACAACAACTTCAGCTCATTAACGGCCGACCTCTGACCTCCAGCTGTTTACAGGAGAGTCGTCCACTTAACCCAAACGCAGCGCGCAACTCTTCCTAATAAAGGAGCAGAAGCTTCTGCTGGAGGAGGAGAGGAAGGGAGGTGTGTGTGTGTGTCTATGTGTGTGAGTGTGTGTGTGTGTGAATGGAGCTGACAGTGTTCACTGCCTTCAAACCGCTGAAGCATTGAAATAAGATTCATTTAAAATGTAGATTACAGCATCTGGACAGGTTTGTGTCGTTTGTGACATCCTCCGTTTTCCAGGCGTTTGAACGGAGGGCTCAGCCGCGAGGAAAGACGAGCCGAGAGGCCTTTCCTCAGCTGACTCCCCAAAACTTTTACGGTCAGATGTCTTGTATGTTTTTAGCTGAGAGAAAACAGAGGTTCACATATAGACGGAGTTCAGCTGGAGACGGTTTGAGTCCCAATCATCTCATTTTCCAGACAGCTTCCATTCCTATATAAGAAGATGTTGATGAATTTTCAGTCAAGACACGCTGCTGTGGATGATTTAAAAGTTGTTTTTCTAGACATTTACACCCATATATACTCACATTTGAACACATACCCACCATACTGTGTGATCATGTCAATTGTGTGTGTGTGTGTGTGTGTGTGTGTGTGTGTGTGTGTGTGTCTGTGTGTCTGTGTGTGTGTGTGTGTGTGTGTGTGTGTCTGTGTGTCTGTGTGTGTGTGTGTGTGTGTGTGTGTGTGTGTGTGTGTGTGTGTGTGTGTGTGTGTCCGTCCGTCCCTGGGCTCCTTCTTGTCTTCTCTGATAAAAAGTCTCTGAGGTCCGACCTCTTCCAGGACTCTCCAGGATTTTCCAGGACACCTTTGATGTGTTTGCCAGGTGAAACCGCTGCACTACACACTGCCAGACACACACACACACACACACACACACACACACAATCACAGCACACATACACAAACAGCTACATGAGGTGTCATTTTGTGTGTGTTTATGTGTATGCACGCAGGCACACATGCCCATGTGCGAGTGTGTGCGTGTGTTTATATACATAAATGTGTAAGTAGAAGGAAGACTTCAGTGACCTCCTACATGCACTATGTGATTCACTGCAGTATTCTGATTAATACTGCATTAATAACGTGTCAGTACTGCAGTACTCCTGTGTAAAAACTGCAGTATTACTGTGCGAATACTGCAGTATCAAGGCTGCTGCAGATTATATGTGGATCAACAGCTCCTCCTGCAGGACAGACAGAGAACTACAAGTTTTAATTCTGAAAAAGTACAAATGCACACACACACACACACACACACACACACACACACACACACACACACACACACACACACACACACACACACACCTACCTCTCGGGAGTTGTTCGAATGTTTTCAACTGTTTTTAGTTTTCTTCTTTCCTGCAAACTGACAGAAAATCAATCAGAACTGCATCACTCATTCCTTCTCCTCTTTCTGACCCCCCCACCCCAAACACACACACACACACACACACACACACACACACACCGGAAGCTGATCTTTCATAGGAGCATCAGTGATTCTCTGATTGGTTCTCAGGATTTGGTTCGTCATGTTGGAGGTTAACTTGTGTGTGAGTGTTTGTGTGTGGCCCTGATTGGACAATCATGACAATTGAGTTTCGCTTGTATTTGTGCACACACACACACACACACACACACACACACACACACACACACACACACACACACACACACACACACACACACTCCAGCTGTCCGTCAGGCAGAAATCAATAGGGGTGTAAGTCTGTTAAAGTTGCAGAGAAAACCAATTAACCTGAGCGAGTGTGTGTGTGTGTGTGTGTGTGTGTGTGTGTGTGTGTGTGTGTGTGTGTATGTGTGTGTGTGTGTGTGTGAGTGTGTGAGGCCCGGGTCTGCTGACTATGTGGGGACTTTCATCCAACACTGAACCTCCAGCAGATCAGAAAAGTGCTGTGATGCCTCCAGAAGTCCTGCTTTTATCAGGCCAGTCAGTGCAGACAGGAGGGAGCAGGAGGTGATGCTTAGGGCGCCCTCTAGTGGCTTGAAGTAAAAGAAAATTGTTATTATTCTTGCTGCAATTTTGAGAGAAAAATGTGAAATAATCAGATTTTATTATTTAAGGAATAATAAATAAATAAAGAGGATTTGTCGATAAATCTGATACTTTGTTTCTCCTTCATGGAGAATTTATGGCTGAGGAAGCAGAACAAAGCTCAGACAGAAAGAAAATAGGCTCCACTCAGCAAAAAAAAAAGACTGTCTTTAATCTGACTGTCACACTTTGATTTGTCTGTTTCTGCTGCAGTGTTTTCCTGCCAACGGCGACGAGGAGGAGGGATGACGATGAGGAGGGACAGAAAGAAGGACAGACAGAAGGGAGGAATGCAGACAGACCTCTGGGATTCTTCCACCAGGCCTGTTTGCCGGTGCCGTGGTCTGACATGTTTATACCGAAGAGTCAAGGCAACCAAGTTCCGGGCGTCCAGAACTTGTCCCTTGCAGGACGACGGGGGAAGCTTTTCTCTTTTTGCAGAGAACCAACAATGTTTGTTTGGATGCAGTGAGACGACAGCAGTATTCAAATCAGAACAATGTGAGGCATCAAAGAAATCCCAAATGAGGAAAATGTTGTCTTCAGCAAACAATACGGAGTGGAAGCAGAAGTCTTCCCGGGATGTTGGAGGTTTTTTCAGGAGTCCTGTAAAATGCCTTGTAGCGAGGAGTGTCCCGAGCCCCAGAGCCGTCCGACAGGACAACCTGTATGTCCTGCAGCCGGATGGATGGAGGTGACATTAAAACAAAAGAGGCAGGGAAGGAGGAAGAGGCAAAAGATGACCAACTGAGGAGGAAAAAAAGTAGGAGGAAGAGGAGGAAGGAGTAAATCAGGCAGCAGCAGGAGTTTGAGCACTGAGGGCCTCGGGGACGCTGATTATTCCGCTCAAAAACCTCCAACATGAAGTTGATGTGAAACAAGCTGCTGAAGGTGGAGGGGGAGGAGGAGGAGGAGGATGAAGACAAAGAGGACGAGGAGTAGCAGAAGATGGAGGAGGAGAAGGAGGAAGATGAGGAGTAGAAGCAGCAGGAGGAGGAGGAGGAGGACCTGAGGGACCGGGAGCAGAATGTGAAACAGCGTTTAGCACTCGGCTGACCTTCACTCCTCCTCTACTTGTTCTTTCGCTCTGTTTGCTCAAACAGCTTCCACTCATTTAACCAGACCTCAGGAGACAAGTCATCCCTTCATCTGTCCGTCCGTCCGTCCATCCATCCATCCTTTCATCTGATCATCTCTTCTTCTGGTCAACCCTTCATCCCTTCATCTGATCCTCTTTTCATTTGATCATCTCTTCCTCTAGTTTTTTTTTCATCTCATCAGTCCTTCATCATCTACATGTTGAAATAAGTTGATAAGACTAGGTTCACGTGTTTTAGCCCCTGTGTCTGCAACAGAAATTAGACAACAATCAAATAGCATCATTATTCAGCCCACAAAAGTATATTTAAAATAGTTATCAGTCGACACAAAAATAAATACATCAACACAGACTTATGTAAGTTGATGCACGAACTGCCATGAAGACGTTCATACACTCACCGTCCACTTAGGTACAGCTCTGTAAAAGCAGGTTGGACTCTACCTTCATTTAGTTTTATAGATTCAACAAGGTTCTGAGACGTTCCTCAGAGGTTTTGGTAAATATTGACAAGATAGAATCAGACTGCTGCTGCAGATTGAAGCTTCCATGATGCCATTCTGCTCTGAGCTGCATCACACAGGCGCTCTGTTGGACTGAGATCAGTGACTGTGGAGCAATGACGAGAGGATTTTATGGGTGAAGTTTATCGACTGTGTCTGGCGCCCTCTGCTGCTCAGACTGTGTAACTTCATCACACGTGCTCCCCACTGCAGTAGTTAAATGTCTGTGAACAGGTTCAAGTTATATGTTTTCTATATATGTATGTATTTTGCATTATAGTGACTTTTTTGACATGTGTGAAATTAATAATAAGAATTTGGAAAAAGTTCTAAATCTGGTATTTGAACGATTATCGCGAGAGTTTCTTGATGCTCCTGTGACGTCACTCGATTTGAAATGTTAACATTCTCGTGACATACATATCACACAATTTTCACATCCGGTCCGTTTACGAGGCTTCAAACTAAAAGTAAGCTCTGTCCTCCAGTGATTCAGAGCCGCTTGTTACTGTGAAATTCAGAAACCACATTCAGACAAACATAAAATCAGCTCACTACAATCTGAAGCATAATGTAAGTATCAAAGGATTTCTGACTTCAGATTGCTGGCTAATCATAACAGTGTGTTTACTGGTCTCTTTATAAGAAAAAAAACTGTTGGAGTAACAATTGCAGCACATTCAGCTGTCATCGAAAATAAAAAAAGAACCTGCTAAAACCCCATTTCTTTTAAAACATGGTTATTTCCCCAGACTTTCAGAATAAACAATAGATTTTTTACCATTGCCCTAATAACGTTTTTACTCTGTTTTACGTTTCCAGCTCCCTTTATTTTAATGTGTTGCTTATAACTAATGTTCTTAATCGCTTTGTTTTAATATATTTCCTGTGAATTGCCTTGTGTCTGAATAGTGCTTTACTGGCGAGGCTCTTATTTTGAAGAGTTCTGATATCCGGTTGCTGCAGTTGTTGAAAAGCTTCAGTCAAAAGGTCAACCCGTCAGTCAACAGAAGTCACTCCATCCTGTGACACCCTGTGCTCTGCTCACAGAGGTAGTTAGTGAATTAGTTAGCAGGTTCAGCCGCTGGTTCCCTCTTTTTTTCTCCGTGCTGAGCCGATGCTCGCGGTGCAGCATCGAGGCTGTTAGCCGTTAGCATGCAGTGTGCTAACCTGCTGAAGAAGAGGAGCCTGCAGGAGGAAGAGCAGCTGTGGAGCTGCACCGCGGTGAGTGCAGATCCCGTTACGGTACAGAAAGTAACGGTCGGGACTGGTGTGGAAACATTCCGTGACTAAATTCAAACTTTTCCAACGTGAGGATTTTTCTGTGCTCGGGTTGTGTGATTGCATATTCTTGTTTTTATTCTTCACGCGCCTTCACACGGTTTGGATTTTCTACTCGTAATCTAAGTTACAATGATAAAGTCTTCAAACGTGTGGGTGGAGGGCTGCTTTTATCTCCAGGTGTTCAATGTTGACCTTTGATAAGATCAGTCTTGACTTGACGTTCCTCCTTCAGAAACGCAGGTGTTTGGGGGCGGAGCTTCGGGTGGTCGACTGTCCAATGGAAACCTCCCCCAGTCCCGTCCTGACCAATCAGCAGCAGGAGCAGCAGGTACGGGCAAAACAACAGGAAATGAGCTCTGCTGTAAACTGATAACAGCTGATAACCAAACACACAAACCAGTAACTGCTGCTGCAGGGCTCTGCCAGTGCTACCATACTTAAATTATATCAGTGGTTTTATTATAGTATTATTAATATGATACAATAATGACATTCAGCCTCCATTGTTGATGTCCTCTCTGGAGAAGCAAGTGGCCAGATTTAATGATGGGGAAAACATTATCAGCATCCTCATCTTAATAACAGATGTCTGAGTTAATTTTGGTTTCTATTAATGAAATGAATAAAGCACGTGACTTTTATAAACATTTCATGCCACAATACAATACTCATTGCACCACACTGAAACGATAACAGCACCGCCTTCCAATATACGGGTTGCTCATCTGCAAACCATGCGATGTTGGCTTCTCATGTCGCTCAGTTTTGTACTGCATTGTATCACATCATGACTCCTCCTGATAACCAACTTTATGCTGCTGTGAAAAACACACCATCTCTAAATAAGCCTGTTTGTGTTTGTGTGTGTGTTTACGCAGGTGGGTGTGGTCTGGGGCAGAGTCCCTGCACTCTGCTGCCCCCGCTGTCGTAATGGAGAACCGGTGAGTCTCAGGAACAGCATGCGCACGCACACACACACACACATTCCAGATGCTTCCGATAAGTATTTTCAGTTTTTAATGTGAAATCAGAGTCGGTTTATTGAAGTGATTGATCTGGTGATTTCAGGGCCACATCAATCACATCCTGAGCCTGGGCCACTGATCAGCTGATCAGCCACACTCCTGCAACAAGACCAGAACCAGCCAGGCTCCGTGTCTCGCTCCCGTCCAGTCAGACGTTTCTGTCTCCTGAACTACGCCCCCCTTTCAGTCACTCCTGGTGGAAACCACTCACTGACCTCTGTGTTGTTGTTGTTGTTTTTTATCTCCAGCCACTGAGGACTTTGTGGTTCTTTTGGTTTATGTGCTGTTTTCACGTGTGCCTTCAAGGGACTGTCTGTGCTTCACACCGCCACCTAGTGGCCCCATCTGACAACTACAGCATTAACGTTTACTACCTTCTTATCTAAAGAAACACCTCAGATGTATCCACTGATGCATCATGGGAGATGCAGTTTACAGTTTTAATGATTTAACTATTGCTTCGGGCTGCCTAATAACTTAAAATTGAAAAAGATAAGATTATCTTGAATAGTTGACACCAGGTAAAGTCCCACCTCTGCTGTCTGACCAGATTGCTTTTATATGAGGAAAGAGTGTCTGATTTTGTTTTGAGGTGCTCTAAATGGAGTACACAAATCAGTGTGTTGCGTTTAATGCGTGCACACAAATGAGCCAGTATTTCAATTGTAGCTGCAGTATGTTTCATGAATGTGGTTTTATATACACGCGTAAGGTGTAAAGTTTTTAAAAGACTCGGCACTCTGGTGTGGAGTGTCTCGACGATGCATTCAAGTCTTCCCGCTGGTAAATTTCTATTTTTCTGATTGACATTTTTACTTTTTTAATCCAAGCCGATGTTGAACAGCATTTGTACCGATTTGAAAATAAAGCACAGACATTAATGGACTTTAGACTGTTTATTAGAGAGAAAAAAAAAAAAAAACTCAACAGGAGTCAAGCCCCCTCTCTCCTTCAGGAGTGTTTGGGTCTCTTGGCTGACGGCTCGTCTCCTGCGCAAGAAAACACGATTCAGAAAACGGCATGTAAACACACCGTCAAGTATATCCTCACAAACCTGGGTCTGTCTGATCCTGCAGCGCCTCCTGCTGGTCAGTCCTCGACGTGGAGATGATCCCGCTCGCTGTTTTCCGCGTTTCTGAAAACACAAGACGGTAACGATCCTGATCCGCTTCCTACGACAGCAGCGCTGCAGTGTCCGGGTGGAGACGAGTTACCTGCGTGCAGCAGAACTGATCTGCAGGACGAGGAAACGGCCGCTTTCGAGTTTTCATCCGACAAGCCGAACAACGAGCCCCTGATACACACACTTCAGGAACACAACTACTCACTGAACACACACACACCACTGCACAGCCTGTTTCACATTGACGGATACAGATTGATGATGTCATACGGTCCTCTGAGCTCCAGAGCCTGAAAACACAAAAATACGTTTACACCTGAACGCACCACTGCGCCATGAAGTGCTGACCGGTTACTGACCTTCTCTGCTGCGCTGGACAGAATCACGTTCTGAAACACACGGGTGCAACACGTCAGTACAGCGCCCTGTGATGTCACACTTCTGTGGACCAATCAGAAGGCGCGTACCTTTCCTTTGCAGGTCTCCATCAGACAGACGGCGTTAGCGATGGTGTAGCGCCTCCTGGTCGAGTCCCTGATGGCGGCGGCGTAGGACAGCTCAAACAGCACACCTCTGTCTACAGCCTACACACAAACACAAATGCACAATGAGTGTGTGTCGCAAAGTGGGCCGGTCGTGATGTCGGGTTGTGCCTTCACCCCGTTAATCGGCGCTCTCTTGAAGAAAAATGGAAGTTTCTCCGTCACCGAGATGCACACGATGT
Organism: Salarias fasciatus; assembly: GCF_902148845.1. Taxonomy (NCBI): domain Eukaryota; kingdom Metazoa; phylum Chordata; class Actinopteri; order Blenniiformes; family Blenniidae; genus Salarias; species Salarias fasciatus. The sequence goes on along the minus strand of NC_043752.1, from coordinate 3,770,618 downwards.
CCACGTCATAGGACATACAGGCGGCCTGCACACACCGGAACAAGTGTCAGTGAACGCCTCACGCCACTGCAGTGTGGGGTTACAGTGCGAGTGTCAGAAAAGCTCACATGGAAGAGTTTCTCTGTCGTCGGCTCCACGGCGAGGAGGTCAAACCGCCGATACTCTGCAGCATTCGGCCTCTGAAAAACACAGGATCACATCGTAAACAGAACACAAACACACGGGCGATTCAACCAGGAAACTCACAAAGTGGCTGGCGTCTGACGTCACCACCGTCAGTCTGTTTAGCACTCTGATTGGACGAGAGCGGCCCTGAACCACAGGCAGTTCGCCAATCAGCTCACTGATCGGGGTCGGGACCGGGATCTCCTACAAGAGGGAAGATGAGCCAAACATAACTCCGGTGTCCTGCTGCCCCTGAATGCACCGCACCGGGTTGACTCACCTGCTTCTTTTTGGTTGAAGGTTCAAACACATAATTCAGAGCCACCGTGGAGAAACCAACTGTGGAAGAGACACACATTTTGTAAGATTTAAAAACGCACCTTTTTCTATACTTTTACACATTTTAACATCCTGAGATCAAAGGAGACTGCATGTGTGACAACCCGTTCAGAAAGAGGTTTTGGATTTTTTTTTTTCCTGAACGTCTCACGGACTGTACACAAGCCCAGTATTAAAAATAAAAGTAAATTGAAGTGGCTGGTGTTTCGGAGTAAGTGGTGTCCCTGTTAACTGGTGACTGACTTCCATTAGAGTCGGTTGTAGATGATTAAAGCCCGAGCAAAATCCCTGGCTATGCTTAACGACGTTAAAGAGAATTTAAAATAATGTGTCGAAGTGTCGTGCCTTCTGAGAGTCTACTTTTACAATCTGCTACATGAACAGCGTCACCGGATAACACGGAAACCAGTTAATCCGAAACACCACAGCTCGGAGTGGCCGGTGCTCGGACCTCGGAGCCTCTTATCCCCCGGAGCTCCGGCGGAGCGACTCACGGTGAGCCGCCGTGTCGATGAGCCGCTGCAGTTTGCTCTTGTCGGGATCCACCCTGATGTTTAGGTCCATGAACACCGCCATGCTGCTGCTGGGAGGCCACGGAAACACGTGTGAGCTACTGAAAGGCATGCTGGGAGATGAAGTGCATTGCAAAGGATTCTGGGAAATAATAATAATAATAATATAATTTTATTGTGTATAGCCCTTTTATGGGATACTCAAAGTCACTTTACAGGGAAGTTAAAAACAAACAGGTTTAATAAGCAGATACCAGGAGATTTACTTTATTATAAAAGCTGACCATTGAAATAAATAAAATCAGTAATAAAATGGTACGTTGTATTTCTTGTTTTGCTTATGATTAAATTTGACTTTAATCCGCTGAAAAGAAGCATATGAACCCTTTTTCCCCCTGAAACACACTTTGACTCCTGTAGGTGGCAGTAAGGAGCCGCACTGTACCGCTCTGCCACTGTAACAGCAGAAGAAGGAGCAGCAGCAGGAGGAGGTCGCGTGGAGCTGTTACTTAAAACCTCCTGAATGAGCTGAGATCCACTCCGGATCAAACGGCGCTCCCTTCTGTGAGAGAAGCTGCTCCTGACTGGACTGGATCCACGCCTGAACACGGCCGGAAGCACGTGTAGCGTCACGTGACCTTTTGTTTTTAAAGGTTTGTCCAACTGGTTCATTTGTGAAAAGTTTTTTGTCTGATCTCATGAAGTTCTTCATCCAGCAGGAGCAAGAAGGTTTCAGTTTGATTGACTGATGTTTGTGACACCAGTGTTGTTATGATGTTATGAAACTAGTCAGAAGTTTTTAAGACTGGACGAGCTGAGATAAAACAGAAGTTATATTTTGCACAAACCAGACACAGATGATCTAAACATATAGTAACTGTGGATGATATCACTGTGAGAAACCTGGTAGGCGCTTTGGAGCAGGACTGATCCTTCAGCTCCCACATTAAACAGGACTGCTTTGAGAAATTTAATCACTGAATTCATGCTTCTGTTTCGTGTAGACTATTGTAAATCTGTATCATCAGTGTGTCTGAATAACTGCTTAAAAAGTCCTCAGTTGATTCAAAATGCTGGGTTAAGGTTAGATCACATCACTCTTGGATGTTGTGTGGTTGTAACATGGTGTGTGGTTGTTACATGTGTTTGTTCTGACACATTGTCTGGTTGTGATTTGTTGTGTGTTTTTGTGGTTGTCTGATATTATTTTTTGTTATTATACTGATTTATTGTTTTTGTGTGTGGGTTTTTTTTTCCGTGCTATGTTTTTGTTCTCATATTGTTGTGGGTGTTTTGTTTCTCTTGTGCTGTTTATGACAGCTGACCTGACCCATTCAGTGCTTCATGCTAATTTCAAAACATACTCTGTTTCACTTTTTTTTTTTTTTTTTTGCAAAAAAACTAGTCTTCCGTGTGCTGCTATGCCCTGCTCTGTGTCTGCAGGTTCATCATGTTCAGGCCCGTCTGGCTCCTCCTCTCAACCGCTAAACATCCAGCAGTCCGCCGTGGCTACTCCTCAGAATACGTGTCCAGAATGAGGTACAGCGGCTGTGATCTGATGAGCTTCTTGGTTGGTTGAAAAATGTCTGATTGCTTGAACGTTTACTATTTTGTTTATTGAATGGCTAAACTGACCGATTCCTGGGTTGATCATGTGATGATTGGTGTGTTCGTTTGGTTGGTTGAATAATGAATTCCCCCTCTCAGGCACCTGAACCGGTTGAAGGAGGACGACGAGGCGTGCGCCGCAGCGCTGCAGAAAGGCTGCGTCTTTCTGTTTCACCGTCTTTCTCCTCTGCTGCAGCAAACGGGCAAAACAACCTTCAGACCTGCCGCGCTCACATGCTCAGGTAGGGTGACGAGGACCTCGGTAGAGGTCTGAACCGGGTCAGGCAGACCCTCACGTTGTCGTGTTTCACCTTCCAGATGTGCAGTCGGCCCTGCAGAGACTCGGGGCGGACCAGTCCCTCCTGGACGACTCTGTTCTGATCGGCTGCTCTGAACACAACCAGGCTCAGTTCTGCCTGGATGTCGGTAAGAACAAGTTTGGGAGTGAAACTCCTGAAGGTTCCTGCTGAACTCTGATGTTCTGGTCTGTGTTCAGGGGAACTGGACCAGGCGGCAGTAGAAGCAGAGTGTAGAGGAGTCTTCATGGATCTGAGGAAATCTTTCTTTCTTCTCGACGGAACTGCAGCGCCTCTGGTGGCCAAGGTGAGCAACCGAAGGCGGACCCTGATGAGGTCTGAAGGTTTGACCTCTGATCTGTGTTCTGATTTCAGGGCCAGGCTCTGATCCGCTGGCATCAGATCAACAGGTTCTGCAGCGAAACGGGTCAGCCGACCCACCGGAACCGGTCCGGCAGCCACAGGGCGTGCAGCAACAGCTCCACCATCTACTACCCCAAGGTACCAGAGCCAGTCTCCAACAGGAAGACTGCGGCGATGGTCGAGAAACCAGGAATACTCCAATGAAACTTCTCAGAAATCCCACAGGGATTTCTGAGAAGTTTCATTGGAGTATTCCTGGTTTGTCCACAGATGTCTCCTGTCTCGATCGTCCTGGTGTCTGATGGGGAACGGTGTCTGTTGGGCCGACAGTCCTCCTTCCCTCGGGGGATGTACAGTGCTTTGGCAGGATTCTGCGACATGGGTTAGTCTTCGCCGACCATCACCTGCTCACACTCCTGTGTGTTTGTGTGTGTGAATCAGGCTGACTGTGAGCTGTGTGTGTTGTTGCAGGGGAGACCATGGAGGAGACGTTACGCCGGGAGGTGGCGGAGGAGGTGGGCCTGGAGGTGCAGAGCATCTCCTACATCTCCTCGCAGCACTGGCCCTTTCCTCACAGCTCGTTCATGATAGGCTGCCACGCCTCCGTTAGCCCCGCCCACACCCAGGTGAGCAGACAGAACTGTCAAGAACTGTCAGTTTAAGACTTTTTAAAGAGTTATTCAAATGGCGTGTTGGATCTGTCCACCTGCTGGACCTGATGACCTGCTGGTGTTTCAGCTGGACGTGGACCACTCTGAGCTGGAGGACGCGCGCTGGTTCACCCTGGAGGAGATCACCCGTGCCCTGCAGGTGAAGACTCCGCCCAGGAGGGGCGACCCGCCCGTCACCTGGCTGCCCCCCAAACACGCCCTGGCCCACCGCCTCATCACCGAGTGGGTGGAGCGTCAGCAGGGCCGCGTCCAGAGTTGATCTGCACAGACCTCATAGACTGACCCAGAACCAGGATCAGATCCGTGACCTAGAACCAGGATCAGAACCATGGCCCAGAACCAGGATCAGAACCATGGCCCAGAACCAGGATCAGAACCATGGCCCAGAACCAGGATCAGAACCATGGCCCAGAACCAGGATCAGAACCATGGCCCAGACCTGAAACTGGGAAGGACATAACAAAACATTCTCATCAATACAAAAACATACCAGATACTTCAACTCGCAATCACAACACACACACACAACCCAAAGAACATACAAACACAACTCCATGTAAACTTTGTGAACTATCACAAGGACACACACTAGCAACACTGCATGAACATACTAATACAAGATACAATCACAGCGCAACAGCAAAGCACTAGAGTGCAAACAAAACTATACTGAATCAAGACACACACCTAATCATAAAATACACACAACACTAACACACACTGACACGTAACACTTAACAGCACAAGATCACAACATGTAATCACATCAACACACAGCACGTCCACACAAACCAGTCACCAACCAACAACGAAGAAAACACAACAATATAGGTTTCTCATGGCCTAAATTACATTTAATTTCTGTAATATGAATTTCATTGGCGTGATTGATTGAGAAGATGAAATGTTGAGCCTTAATGTTAGTGTAGTAGAGAATCTAGACAGAGTGATTCAGTTTGCTTTTTTCCTCTTGGAGCTGATGAATGTCAGCTGGAGGAGCACTGCTCAGACAAGGACAAACAACATGCTTTACCCTGCAGAGAGCAGGTTTCTGTTTTAGTATTTATTAGTTAGTACCATGTTTTTATGGCACTGGGAGAACGTGTGAACTCTGCACAGAAAGGTCTGGCTTGCATTTGAACCCTTGACCTTCTTGCTATGAGGCGAAAGTGCTCCAGACTGCTCCACAGTCACATTAACAGAGACAAACAACACACTAACATAACAGTGGTACAGGACAGGTTTTCATTTTTAAACTTATTTCTTATACTTTTTTCTGAAAGAAAAATGTGAAAAAGAGAATCTATTTTACTCTTTCATTTGAATAATGAAGTGACAAAAGTATTGTGAGACAGTAAATCACAATAAAAAATCCTGTTTGATAAAGGTGTGATGCTGATGTGATCTGCAGTGTTTCATTTGTTTCTTTAAGATGAGGAGGGACTTTGTCCAATCATTGGACAGAGATAATAAACTGACTAGGGAAATCCCTGTTTTTGTAAAGCAGAGGCTTTATCATTGTAATGTGATTGATGTCAACAATAACCTGCAAACTCGATTCACTGTTTCCGACGCTGTTCCTCTCTGCAAACACTGAATTTTTTTTTTTTTTCTTAATGAGCCGGTTCCTGTGTGGCAGGATGTGTTTCCACCCGGAGCAGAGAGCAGGGGACACTCCAGTTCCGCAGTGTGTGGAGTGTTGCTGTTCAGCTCGTGCTCTCAGCGGTCCGGCGGCGGTCTGCAGGTCTGCAGAACCAGCGGCTGCATCCACAAGGCTCCACTCTTCTTCTAACTGAACTAACCAAAGCCGCGCGTTTAGACCACTTTTTTTTGCGACAGCGCCACCTAATGTAAACGACGACCACTAACGTGCGCAATCTGGTGAAATGATTTGACGCAAAATTAGTTTAGAATTTAAGAAGCTCCTCCAGGGAGCGCCCTGCTTTGATTCCGGTCCCGGGAAGTATGTCTGCAGCGCCGCCTGCTCCTCCTCGGGTCCCGCTGCTGGTTGTTCCTGCCAAGTTGATGCCAAACGAAGTGGGAGCTTTTCTCACGCTGGACGACCGCGACGTGAGTGCTGACTGAGATTTGTAGTTATTAATTTAACATAAAAACGACTTGGCTCATATTTGCGCAGCAATCTGTTCTGAACCTGCTGAACTAAGAAACAAACTGTTTTTGAGTTTGTCACAAAGCGGTAGAAAAGGCCACTGTTCAATTCATTCCAGTTCAGTTTTATTTATATATCGTCAAATACAACATAATCTAGTCATTTCCAGGCTGCTTCTACAGAGAAAACCCAACAGATCCACATGAGCAAGCATAGGTGACTGTGGAAAGGGAATGGAAAGAGAGCAAAGAATAGGACAAACCAATATAATATATATTGTCACAGCTGCTGAAAAACAGCCTGAGCAACTTTTACTAATTTGTTTAAGGTTGTAGTCAGATTTTATTACAATGATTAGATCCAGGACAGAAAATGTAAAATGTGTTGCTCCAGTTCTGGGATTTATGTTGATCCATGTCAGTAGAAATGATCTGAAAATGTTCCTTTTCTCTCTTCATTTGAAGATGCACATCACAGTTCAGCGAGGACGATCCCTCCCTGAACTGATCAGATGCACCACCTGCTGCAGCAGCTACCACTGCCCCTTCTGCTCCACAGCCATGTTCCAGCCACATAAGATGAGCAAAGTCAGAACTCATTTAAACAGCCATTTTAAAAGGGCAGTTCTCCATGAAGGTAAAGTTTGTGAACATTTTCCCAAGAAATTTAAATGATCTTAATAAAATGTGTGTGATTAATACTATTTGAGTTAAGAATCAGAATTTGTTCCTGTTTGATGTGTTTCTCTTGTCCAGATGCTTGATTCAGATTTTTTAGTAAATAACAATATTGACCCTAAAATAATGATACATTTCTGTGTTCCTGTATTTTAGGATATACGATTCACAGATGTGGATTAAGTTGTCGACCGAAATGGCATTACCACTGTGTCTACTGCCAGTCCACGTTAGCACGCAAATCAGACTTCATAAAACACTTGTCTTTGTGCAAAAAGAAGCACCTGACACCAGATCCCTCCAGCCCGACTCCAGCCCCCGCCGTCACCCCAACATCAGACCCCGCTGCCGTCTCAGGGCGGAGGAGGACCGCCGCCTCCGCCGCGCCGCTGCACACGCAGCTGGCCGTCGTCGTGGAGTCTCTGGTCCAGGCTGCGGTGGCCGAGCTGCAGAGGCTGCTGGAGGACGGAGGAGGCGGCGGCCCGGGGAGGGAGTCGCAGGAGAGCCAGGAGACAGTGGTGAGTCACGGAAAAGCAGTATGTTTTTTTGTTTTTTTTTTTAAATCAGAAACAGCCAAACCTGTTCTGCTCCATCTATCTGTAGAATAGCTGTGAACAGCTCGGTGTAATGTTTTGCGTTGTCATTTGAAGGAAGCTACTGTGAGAACAAAGTGGTCAATGTCACGGAAGATGAGACGGTAATCTTTGACCTGTGATGGTGCGTTCAGGTGCTGTTCGCCTCTGTCATGGAGATTCTTGGAAACAAGGCTCTGGGGAAGATCCTGAACATCATGGACGAGGTTCAGCCGCTGCTGCAGTGTGAAGCTCCGCAGAGTGTGAAGCGTAAACTGACCAGCAGCCTCAACAACACACAAAGCGGTGTGTGTGGCGCCGCCACCGCCACTCAGACCTGTCACCTCTTGATGTTTTATAAAGAGGTGTTTTTTTGTTATTGTTGTTTTCTGCAGATCTTGAGCACTCGTACGGCGTTCCAGATGAGGATACAGACGCAGACTCACCGTCTCCGGTAAGACCTCGCTACTTGGCTTCAGAAAATAAAGGCAGTGGTTCATGAGGCCTCATCGCTACTCACCTGTGTATCTGTAGTGCGTTCACTGACCTCTGCGTGCCTTGTGTAACTGCAGATACAAGTCAATGACCAACATGGAGAAATCAACCTGGGAGCAATCGCTGAGCGTGAGTCCCTGAACGCACCACATGAGTCTGTCCTCTCCAGACTCTGACACTGGATCTATTTCCGTCTCTATTACTCAGTGTTTGACGGTCAGGCTCCAGAGTGACTTGGTTCTCTTTCAGGAGGCGCTCAGCCGCCATCGAAGGTTTCAGCGGCGTCGCACTCGAAGCAGCATGGCGACCCCTGGAAGCTGTCGGAGTGTTCGGTCTGCGGTAAATCCTTCACGTGTCAGAGCAAGCTGAACTCGCACCACACGGTCCACACGGGCGAGCGGCCGTTTTCCTGCCCCATCTGCAGCCAGGCCTTCCGCCAGCGGCAGACCATGCAGGTCCACATACACACGCACTGCGGCGAGCGCCGGTTTCAGTGCCCGGAGTGCGGCAAGCGCTTCGTCAAGCAGGCGCATCTGAAGACGCACTGGATGGTGCACACCGGGGAGAAGCCGTACCGCTGCGACGTGTGCGGCCGCTGCTTCAGCGTGCAGCAGGGTCTGCAGCGCCACGCCGAAACTCACACCGGCAGGAGGGACTTTCCGTGCGACGAGTGCGGGAAGAGCTTCACGCGCGCCAGCACGCTGAAGATTCACCAGTTCATCCACACCGGCCTGCGGCCCTTCCAGTGCGACCAGTGCCCCAAAGCCTTCCGCTACGCCACCAAGCTGAAGAGCCACCAGCTCGTCCACACCGGCGAGCGGCCCTTCCAGTGCGACGAGTGCGGCAAGACCTTCAGCCGGCGGCGCAGCCTGGTCAATCACGGTTACACACACTCCAACGAGACGCCCTTCAAGTGCAACTCCTGCAACAGGGAGTTCAACAACCCCAACAGACTGAAGCTGCACATGCGCCTCAACCCAGACGGAAGCTGTGCGGCTCTGGTTTGAGCGACTGTGCACTGAAACAGAGACAAGCGGTTTCAGGTGGTAAACAGTTCATCGGTGACAAATGCGACAAGAGATGCTCGGACCAACACAAAGCTGCACAAGTGCGGCTACGTGTGATCCACAGCGAGGCTCCGCCCACTTCCTGGAAAACAAACGGAATGTGATTAAAAGAATGATTTCGTTTGTTAGATAGTATTTGACTCAAGGTGTTGGACCTTTTCACCCAATCAGAGCTCAGTCATACTGGGTGGAACTTGTACTCCACAACCCCCCAGCTGATGAGCACCTGCACTATTAGGCCCTGCCCACTGACTTGCTGCCTTCTGATTAGTTAAGGTTGTGACTTTAACTGTTAACTTTCCTTTTAGATGTATATTAAGTTAACTTGTTGAATTTCCATCCATCCATTTTCTATGCCGCTTGTCCTTCTCAGGGTCGCAGAATTATCAAACAATATTTTAAATGTTTTGGAAATTAAATGTAAAAAAAAAATAAATAAAAATAAAAAAATACACACTGCAGTTGAGTTCACTCGAATCTGAAGAAATGGCACATTTGTAGATCATTAAAACTCAAAAGAACAAACTTGCTCACTGTCTTTCAGTCAGCATTGGAATGTACTGTGAATACAGAGCATAAGAAGAATAAACAAATTGCTTTTTATTAACCTTTAGCTATCTAAGGGGATTGCATACTTTTTAATTTAGTCTCGGACAAAGTTATGTTTTTGAAAACCGTATAATAGCCAAGATTTAAAATATATGTTGAACAAATAAAATTGTATGACTATTATTCTACAATAAGTAGTTCGTCCTCCGGCCGCGGGGGGCGCTGTGCTCACCACAGCGGCAGCTGCGTCCGCTGTTTCCGGGTCACCGTTCAGCGGCGTCCCGGTGTGGAGTGTTGTTGTTTTTCTTGTTGCTGGTCCTTGCTGGCGCTCCGTGGAGCCGTGGCAGCCCTTCGCCGCGGGATGAGCGCCTCCGCCGGGCTGCTGCACACGCAGCTGGCCGCCGTCATGGAGTCTCTGGTCCACGCCGCGGTGGCGGAGCTGCAGAAGCTGCTGGAGGACGGAGGAGGAGGAGGCAGCCCGGGGAGGGAGCCGCAGGAGACGACGGTAAGTAACGGGAAGCAGACCCGGGGGCAGAGAATTTCGAAGTGTCCCATGTCTACATATAATGTCACGGAAGATGAGACGGTAATCTTTGACCTCTGATGGTGCGTTCAGGTGCTGTTCGCCTCTGTCATGGAGATTCTTGGAAACGAGGCTCTGGGGAAGATCCTGAATATTGTGGACGAGGTTCAGCCGCTGCTGCTCTGTGAGGCTCCCCGGAGTGTGAAGCAACCACAGACCAGCGTCCTCAACATCCTCAACAACACACGGGTTGGTACGTATTTCCCCGCCACTGCCTCTCTGGATCTCTTGATCGTGTTGTATAAAGACTGCTTTGTATTTGTCTGCAGATCTTGAGCACTCGTATGGTGTCCGAGCTGAGAATACAGACACAGACTCACTTTCTCGGGTAAGACTTCTCCCAGACTCACCTGTGTATCTGTGGTGCCTTCACTGACCTCCGGGCGCCTCGTGTCACTGCAGACTAAGTTAGAGGAAGAGGGAGCTGAGGCACCGTTTGTGCTGGCGGTCACCGTCAAGGACGAACATGGAAACATCAACCTGGGAGCCATTGCTGAGCGTGAGTTCCTGAACGTGTCTGTCTGGGTTTTTTTTTTTTCAAGTTTTAGAGGTGGATGTTGATATTTCTGGTGCAGCAATGCTTGGACAACAGACCGTGGTGGCCTCAGGCTAGAGAGGTGGGCTTAGGATTGGGAATTTGCAGGTTTGATCCCAGCAGTTGACAGGACACAACTATGTGTCCCTGAGAAAAACCCTTGACCCCCACCAGCTCATGGGTTGGCTGTTAATTTTCTAACAAACTAATTACAATAAGTCAGGGTCAATGTAACGCCATTCAGTCTACCGACCACCTCCACCAGATCGCCTCTTTATCTGTTCTTATATATCTTTTCTTTATAGCTCTGATACTGGATATTCTGACTGTTGATTTGAATCTCTGATCTTTGTATTCAGGGTTTTCAACTCAAGTGTGACCTTGTTCCTGTGTTCTCTTTCAGGCGCTCGGCTGGAAGCGGCTCAGCCATCCGACCAGCAGCCACCGCCGCCGAAGGTTTCCTCAGAGTTGGACTCGAAGCTGCAGGGCGGCTCCTGGAAGCTGTTGTCCTGTTCGGTCTGCGGTAAAACCTTCACGTCTCAGAGCAACCTCAAGTCGCACTACATGATCCACACGGGCGAGAGGCCGTTTTCCTGCCCCGTCTGCGGCCAGGCCTTCCGCCAGCGGCAGACCATGCAGAGCCACATGCGCACGCACAGCGGCGAGCGCCCGTTCGAGTGCCCGGACTGCGGCAAGCGCTTCTTCAAGCAGGCGCAGCTGAAGACGCACGCGATGGTGCACAGCGGGGAGAAGCCGTACGGCTGCGACGTCTGTGGCCGCCGCTTCAGCCTCCTGCAGAACCTGCAGCGCCACGCGCACACGCACACCGGCAGGAAGATCTTCATGTGCAACGTGTGCGGGAAGGGCTTCACGCGCGCCGTCACGCTGAAGACGCACCAGCTCATCCACACCGGCCAGCGGCCCTTCAAGTGTGACCAGTGCCCCAAAACCTTCCGCTACGCCGTCAACCTGAAGAACCACCAGCGCGTCCACAGCGGCGCGCGGCCCTTCACCTGCGAGCTGTGCGGGAAGAGCTTCGGCCAGGCGGTGAACCTGAAGATCCACCGGCGGATCCACACCGGCGAGCGGCCCTTCCGGTGCGCCGAGTGCGGCAAGTCCTTCAGCCAGCAGAGCAGCCTGATCTCCCACGGGCGCACGCACTCCAGCGAGAAGCCCTTCGAGTGCGACTCCTGCGACAAGCGGTTCAACAACTCCAACAGCCTGAAGCTGCACATGCGCGTGCACACCGGCGAGAAGCCGTACGCCTGCGACGTGTGCGGCCGCACGTTCAGCCAGGGCAGCCACCTCAGCACACACAAGAGGCACGTGCACGCCGGCGGGAAGCAGTTCATCTGCGACAAGTGCGGCAAAAGATACTCAGACCAGCGCAACCTCAAGCTGCACAAGTGCGGCTACGCATGAGGCCCCGCCCACTTCCCGGAAAACAACTGGAATGTCACTAAAAGGATGTTTTTTTACTAGTATTGAACCGAAAACAATCGGAGCTTTAGAGTGTAGCCCCGCCCACTGACCTGCTGCACTCTGATTGGTTAAGATTGTGACTTTGTGTTAACTGTGAATTCTGTAAATGTGTATAAAGATAAGTTGCTCAGTTTTATAGAGAATATTTTTCATGTTTGGAAAAATAAAATGAAAACGAGAAACAAGCCTGTTGAGTCCACTCTAATTTAAGAAATTGTGCATTTGTAGAGCTTTTAAACTCAAAAGAAACTTCCTCGTTGAGCGTGGTAACATGGGTGTTTTTAATTCAGAATTGGTTTATTCTGAATACAGTCATTCAGCCTTTTTTTTTTCCATTGTCTTCATGTTTACATGAGAAACACGAAGGATTAAATCCTCTGTCACGCCGGGGTCTGCAAAGCGTTCTGATTGGACATGGGGCGGGTGTGACGTACTTACAACTCTAATCTATCTTTCTCCATTACTTTGACGTTGCAGCTTTGAAAGTGTCTGCGTTGTTTAACGCCTGTTGATCCACTCATTTCGTTATGTCCAACTCTTCTAAAACGCCACTTAAATAAATTGTCCCCGTATGAGGCGGGACGTGGGCCGCTATCTTGGAACATCGGGTCATCATGGCGGAGGATGCGCAGATTGAAATTGCCTAATTTACATATAATTCTGCTTCCAAAGGAGAATAAAGCGGCCTGGTCTATTCAGATTCAAACTTAATTCTGGACAAAGTTTTTTTAATAATTTACATGGTCATTTTAGAGCAGAATTAGGCTTTATTCAAATTTATACAGGAAAAAAAGTCCCATGTAAATGCACGAATTCTTTCAGTCCATAATCGGGAAGTAATAAATCATTTGTTATAAGGCTAAATGTTATTGTCATATAGATATCTAGGCCAGGGGATTACATGGTTTTTTATTTTGCCATTTTCATATGTGTACATGGTTTTTTTTTTTGGTTTTTTTTTAGGTCTGTTGAGACTGGGATTTGAGAACTACTGAAATACTACTGAAACTACTGATACTAATACTGAAATACTAATTTCAGTATTTTAATAAGTAGTTTTCTTTATTTTCAATTACTTCTCCAGGTTTATGCCTCCAAGTATACAAACTTTGGTTCTCTGGGTCTTAACATGACACATTTACATTTTTGAGGGTTTTTTAGGTGCGTAAAATATGATAAACTTTTATTTTGAGGATTGATGTAATTAGTCCTCCGGCCGCTGGGGGCGCTCTGCTCATAACCGCGGCAGCTGCGTTCACTGTTTCCGGGTCCCCGTTCAGCACGCGTGCGGGATCCGAACCAGCTCCAGAAACACACCGACTCCTTGAACCTGCTGCAGCCGCGAGGAGCTGCTGCTGTCCGGCCTGAGTGAGCAGAGAGCCCCGGAGAACCGCCGCCATGGGTCCGGTGAGTGTCGCCCTTAGACCGGCGTCTGGAAACTGTTAAAACTCCAGTACCGGTTCAGTACCGGAGTCTTTTAAAAGTCCACATCTGTACAAACCTGAAACACAAATAACAAATCTATAATTCAGATAAAAACCCATTCCAGATTTTTATGTTTATCTTCAACTCTCTGTGGAAGAAAACCTTTAGAACCAGACCTGGACTCTCTAAACCAGAATCTACCAGATCCAGAGACTCTCTTTGTCAGGCTCTTTGAACCAGACCCAGACCCTCCAGACCAGACTAAACCAGATGTGGACTCTTTAAACCAACAATCTTCGAACTACACCTAGACTCCTGATTCCAGACCTGCACTCGAACTGACTAAATATTTATTGAAGTAGTGTCACACAGCATCTTAGAGTTTCACATGATTAAAACACTGATTCATTAAGCAGTTTAGTTTCCTGTTTTATATTCCCTTTAAGTTTTATTTTCTGTTGGTTTTCATGGAGACAGACTCCTTTAACACCAGCTGTTTGTTGCTGAAAAGTGATGATCAGATAACAAAGCTCAAAAGTTTTCGAACTTGATATTTTAGCAGTTGGGTTCACAGCATTATGTTTGAATTTAGAGACTGAGGGACTTCCCACTGATGTTGGAAAATTCCCAGTTTACCTGAACACAGCATAAAACTTAATCTCTCAGCACCTTTAGACATGGAGGTAATCGTGTGTTTGTCTTCGTCTGCAGCCGCGATCGAAGAAGCGGCGCCCGACGTTTCGCCGTCTGCTGAAGACGAGCGGCGTGAAGCTGGAGAACAAGCTGAAGAACCGCCAGCTGAAGCAGAACGTCTCGGCCAAGAAGCAGCGCAAAGAGCAGAAGAGGCTGCGGCAGGCCGTCAAGGGCGCCGTCGCCGCCTTGCCGCCACGCCCGCTGGAGACATACTGCCCCCGGCCCGGTGAGAGGAAGGACACTTTCGTGTCTCTGATCTTTGAGGGTTTCTGGTCTTAAGTCTTCTGATCCGTGGACGGAGTAAAGTAAATCGTCTTTCTGTGCCTCACAGACGAGGAGGAGGAAGAGGATTTCTTGGAGTCGTTGCCCACGGACATGTTGGAGGACGACGACCTGCAGCTGATGAGCTCCATGGCTCAACGAGCCTCCTTCATCACCAGAGACCTGTCGTCATGGTAACGCTGCATCCACAAACACACGCATCTCGTTCAGACGCGTTCGACTCACTGAGGTGCGCTTGTTTGTTTGTTTGTTTGTTTGTTGTTGCTCAGTGCGCCGGTCCACAGTGGAAAGAAGCGTGGGTCGGAGGTGACAAAGGACTACGAGAAGCTTCCCCGGAAGATGGCGAGGATCGAGCAGAAGGAGGTGATTCACCTGCTGCCCATCAAAGACAAGACGGGGCTGATCCCTCAGAGCATCCAGAAGCGTGAGTCACCGAACGCAACGTCATCAAACTGTCTTGCGGTGACTGTGCTGCTCGTCACATCTCCTCTCTGTTCTGCCAGCTGTGTCACAGAAAGAGGAGGAGGAGGAAGAGGAGGAGGACGACGAAGATGCTGCAGAGCAGGAGGACCAGCTGGAAAACGGTAAGAAACATTCCCGATTTGTGTGAGCGAAGTGGGCGTGTCACGTGGCTATAACATGTCCTCCTGGCCAGAGGGGGCAGCAGAGAGCATGGAGGGGCTGACAGCAGAGGAGAGGGAGCAGCGCAGGGCTCAGAAGATCCAGGAGAAGAAGCTGCGCATCGCTGCTCTGGGATCAGCCGTCATCTCCGACCCCATCAGTAACGTAAGAGCCTCGCTCGCTGCCGTCAGACGCCCTGAGTTTAGAGGTCGCCGTGGTAACGTGACGTGACGTGACGTGGCGCTGCAGGTGAAGCGGGTGAAGGAGCTGCGCGGGATGCTGATGGAGGCCGACCCCAGCGTGGCGGTGACCGTCCGCAAGCTGGTGATGGTCTCTCTGATGGAGATCTTCAAAGACGTGGCGCCGACCTACAGGATCCGCCCGCTGACGGAGGACGAGAAGACCACCAAGGTACCGAGACGCCGTCTGGCACAGCTCATGTCTCCGTCCAGCTGCAGTCTGATGTTTTGTACACCAATTGTATTTCAGGTGAAAAAGGAAACTCAGCAGCTCAGAGAGTTCGAGGAAATTTTAGTGAGTCAGTACAAGTTTTACCTGGAAGACCTCGAACAGATCATCAAAGGTACACACACACTCAGACACACACACACACACACACATTTTGAAACACACCGTGACCCCCTCCCTCTGCCCCCTGGCGTCTCCAGACTGGAAGCAGCAGAAGAAGAAGCGGCGTCAGGCGGTCAACCTGCAGTCGTACGGCGGTCTGGCGGCGGTCGCCGTGCGCTGCCTCACCGAGCTGCTGCTGGCGCTGCCGCACTTCAACTTCCACAACAACATCATCGTGCTGCTCGTGCCCCTCATGAACGACGCCGACAGGCAGGTGAGGCACGGCTGCCCCCCCCCTCGCCGCCTCTTGGAATTCACACAAAATGTCGTGTTTTTATGGGCATCTTTAAGTTTTTGGGAGCTGGTTTTGGGAATGGTGATGCATTCAGGTGTCTCTGTGTTTCAGGTGTCCGACATGTGTTGTGACGCCTTCAGGAAACTCTTCGTGCAGGACAAGCTGGGCGCCGCCTCCCTGGCCACCGTCCGGGTGATCTCCGGCCTCGTCAAGAGCCTCAGCTACAGCGTCCGGCCCGAGGTGACAGATCAAACGCACCCGCACAGTTTCTGGCCTGACGCGGTGAATCAAACGCACCCAGAGTGGCGTGGGCGGCGCGTTAGCGTGATGTGTCTCCGCCCGACAGGTGCTGCAGACGCTGCTCAGTCTGAGGATCAGAGAAGTGAAGAAAGACATCGAAGCTACAAAACCAACGAAGAAGTTCATGAACTATCAGGAGAAGAAGAAGAACCTGTCGAGGATGCAGAGAAAGGTACACACACACACACACACACACACACACACACACACACACACACACACACACACACACACACACGCCTTTTGAAGATGTTTTCTCTGCTTTGAAGGTGTGTTAAAGTGTGTGTTTCTGTGTGTTACAGTGGAAGAAGGCTGAGGAGAAGTTGGACAAAGAGTTGTTGGAAGCTGAAGCCTCAGAGAACAAAGAGCACAAACTCAAACTGGTGAGTTCGGCCGTCTCGACCTGGATTCTGCCGCATTCCTTCCTGTCTGCCGGCGCTCACTGCTGACTGAACTCCTGCTGCTCTTCAGCACACAGAGACGCTCAACATGGTCTTCCTGGTGTACTTCCGCATCTTGAAGAAGGCTCACAGATCAGCTCTACTTCCTGCAGTTCTGGAGGGGCTGGCCAAGTATGACACACACACACACACACACACACTATACATAAATATGTCTATGCACACACACACCCACACACGCTGTGATGACGCTGTGGTTATTCTGTCACAGTTTTGCTCACCTCATCAACCTGGAGTTCTTCGATGATCTGCTCAATGTGCTTCAAAACCTCATCCAGTCAGGAGTGAGTATCCCCCTCAGCCCCGCCCCCTCAGCAGCGTGCTGGTTGTTGATTGGTCGGCCCGTTAAAGTCTGGTTTGATTGCAGGATCTGAGCAATCAGGAGAGTCTGCACTGCATCCAGACGGTGTTCACCATCCTGTCGGGACAAGGTCAGAGCGCCGTCCTCTTTACCGACACGTTTTGTTGTGGAAGTTGGGCATGTTGGGAGCTTAATTTTGGCGGGGGTTGTGCTCGAACCAGGCGACGTCCTGAACATCGACCCTCTGACCTTCTACCAGCACCTCTACAGGATGTTGCCTCGCCTCCACGCAGGTCAGCCTCTCCAGGACGCTGCATGCTCGCTGCTTTTTTTTTTTCTTCTTCTTCTTCTTCTTCTTTTTCTTTTAACGCTCTGACCTCTCTGTTGTCTCTCAGGGGCCTCCAATGATGACGTCATCATCGTGCTGCGGTGCCTGGACACCATGCTGACCCGCCGCAAGAAGCAGGTGACCCTGCAGAGGGCGATGGCGTTCGTCAAACGACTCAGCACGCTCAGCCTGCACCTGCTGCCCGACGCCAGCGTGGGAATCCTGGCTGCCACGCGGGCCGCCCTGCATGTGAGTGTGTGTCCGTCTGTGTGCGTGTATGAGAGTGTATTGGTGACTATATTCTTAAGTTAAACTGTTTACGTGTGTGTGTGTGGCAGTCCTTCCCAAAGTGTGACTTCCTGTTGGACAATGAGATTCAGGGCAGCGGCTTCTACCTGCCAGAGCTGGACGACCCTGAACACTGCAACGCTCAGAACACGGCTCTGTGGGAACTACACACACTGCAGGTATACACACTCACTCTACTGTTATATATTCAGATACAGAAAGGACTCAAACACTTTTTTTGTATGTGCATGGATGCACCTGTGTCTGTGTTGACATCTGGACGTACGTCTCTTGTGTGTATTGATGTGTTTATGACTGTGTTTGTGTGTGTGTGTGTCTGCAGAGACATTACCACCCAGTGGTGCGTCTGTTTGCGGCTCACCTGAGTCGTGGAGCTCCCAGCGAAGGGTCAGCCGCGCTGAATGTGGAGCTGAGCCGCAGGTACTTCTAACCTTTCACCTGAGGGGGCGTGGCCTGTCAGGGAGAGGGCGATATATTTGTTTTGATAATTAAGACCTCCCTGCAGAGTGCTGACATTGTGTGTGTGTTTGTGTGTGCATGCGCAGGGCACCTGTGGAGCTGTTTCGAGACTACAGTTTGAAAGACATGACCTTCAACCCACCAGTGGATAAACCGCCCACCAAGAAGAAGGTGATCAAATCAAACGCACCTCAGAGATGGTGGAGGAAAATCAAATTCTTTAATCTGTCAAATTTTTTTTCCTTCTTTTCTGAAAATCTGGCTGATGTTTTGCGTTGTTTTTGTGTGTGTGTGTGTGCGTGTGTGTGTGTATTTCAGGATCACTTTGTGGTCGGAGATTCGCTGCTGGACGCTGAGCTGCAGAAACACATCGACAAAGTCCTCCACACACATACACAAACACAGCTCTGACACACACACTGTTCATATTGTGATATATTTGAAATAAAATCTAAGGTGGCTTTTTGTTATTTCTGTGTGTGTATGTGTGTGAGTTCCAGTGAAAAGAAGACGAAGATGCATTCAAGTGAAAAGCTGAAACAAAAATATTAAATGTTGCACATAATCTGTTCTTCAAATAACTTGCAGTAATTACACCAAATTGAACATACAATTGTGAAATATTCTGTGCCACATTAAAGTTGCAGATCATACATTTTAGTGCAAAAACTTGTCTAAAATAAAAAACCCTACTTTTCGAGTGAAAAAAGAGTTAGAATGACGTCATCAGTAGGGGACGGAAGAAGCGGATTGAGGGATTAGAGCGGAGTGAGAGGAACTCTTACGGGCGGATTTGCACGTCTTCTCTCACCCCTCTGCGGTCCTGCGTCGGTGTTTTTTTCCGAGGTCTGATGAAATAACCCCGTTCCGGACCCGAAACGAACTGGAATGCCCGCTTTTGCACGTCTTTTCCTGGCGTTTTGAGGTCGATAAACCTGCTGAACGTCGGTCGGCAGACGCCCAGAGCCCGTTTCCTTGGTAACGGTGAGCAGAGGGGGAGGGGAGGGGAGGGGAGGGGGCGATTAAATCTGACTGTAGATATAAACAACACGGTTGATACTGTTATTAACATGATTGGCAATTAAAGACAATAAACCAAAACAATGCAGTGTTTAATTTGTGGATTAGGAACACGTAAGCGCTCGAGACAAAATGGACCAGATCTCGAATAGAACAAGAATAATAACCCCAAAGCCAAATGAATTCCCCATAAATGTTTTAATATGCTCTGAATTAAAAATGTGTATTTGTTATATTCTTAATTGTTTTTGTAGCTGTTGTGTATGTTTTATGAAAAAAAAAAAAACTCTCGCCCGTGTCCCGTGCTTTGGGCAAAGAGCGCGTGTGACTGGTTGCGCTGCGCAAATAATATATCCTTGATTAGGGTTAGGGTTAAATCACATTCCGATATTCTGTAGGCTTGCATTCCTCATTTGAGGCCTCTTGGTGGCGTGTTAGTACTCTAGGAATAAAAAGGTAAACATGGCATCGTTTGAGTTTTGATTTTGTGTCAGAGGTGAAGTCTGAGCCTGGTGGGGCAGAAACACCAGCAGAACATGCACCCTGTGCTCAGATCGGCCTGTACTGATGTACCTCCAGGTGTCAGCCATGTCTTCTGGGGACTCCAGCGGCGATGGAGGGAAGTGGCTGGACGCCCACTATGACCCGATGGCCGGCCTCTACACCTTCTCCTCCTGCGTGGACCTGGCTGAGCTGAGCGGGGACGGGGAGAGCCGCCTGCTGGTGGGGGACCTGGGCTCCGGCTCGGCGGGGATGAAGCTGAAGGTGTACCGCGGCACCTCGCTGACCAGCGAGAGCACGCTGCTGGACCTGCCCTCTGGCGTGGTCGCCTTCTTCATGGATCTCCACGAGCCCCGGATCCCCGCCGTGGCCGTGGCCTCCGGACCCTGCATCTACGTCTACAAGAACCTGCGGCCGTACTTCAAGTTCACCCTGCCCAGCCTCCAGGTCAACACGCTGGAGCAGGTATGTGACGAAACCCTCTGACCTTTACTGCTTCTGTGGGTTTATTTTGGGGTTTTTTGGCAACCTAAACAAAAAGAAGTGATCAGATCACTCATGCAGCAGGCCTGCCTCTGTACAGAATCTGCTTCTTGATTTTTAATTTCGTCATTCAGCTGTCGTCAGTCTGTGGACTCACCTGTGATGTGTTACTGTGTTCCGATTGGCCAGGACGTGTGGCAGCAGGTGAGGGAGGGGCAGATCGACCCCCTGACCCTGAAGGAGATGCTGGAGAGCATCAGGAGGAAGGCCGACGTGCCACTGTCCATGCGCTCGCTCCGCTTCCTGTCTCTGGATCCCGACGAAATGGATGACTATGTTCAGCTGCACAAGCAGCAGCCAATCAGGAGACAGGTATCCACTCACGAAAAGCATTTTGAAATGAATTCCACCCGTCCTTCTGACTGGTCGGCGGTGTTTTGCTTTCAGACAGTCATCACCTGCATCAGCACTCTGAAGAAGAGCACAGCGGACGACGACGGAGTCAGCTGTTTGGTCATCGGAACAGAGAGCTGCGACGTCTACGTCCTCGACCCCGAGGCCTTCATCATCCTCTCCAAGGTACGGCCAGAACGGCACAGGCAGGGGGCGCTGTGAGCCGCTCGGAGGACCTTCTCAGGGCCGCCTGACTCTTCAGGACTGTTTCAGATGTCGCTGCCTGCCGCTCCCTCCTTCATGGACGTGACGGGTCAGTTCGACGTGGAGTTTCGCATCACGGTGGCGTGCCGCAATGGGAACATCTATATTCTGCGCAGGTGAGATCTGAAAGGAAAGATGATGGTTCTACTGTCACATCCTCCATGTTTCAGACCTAAAGAGGAAAATTCCCCACTCGTTGGATCCAGTTGTTGGAACCTGACACGTCTCTCCTCTTCAGGGATTCTGACAAACCAAAGTACTGCATCGAGCTGGCGTCCCATCCAGTCGGTCTGGTGCGAGTCGGGAAGAACGTGGTGGTGGGCTGCACCGACGAGAGCCTGCAGGGCTTCACTCAGAAGGTCAGAGGGAGTCTGCTGAAGGGTCATCGGGGTTCAGCTTTGCCTTCCCAGAAACTGAAGATCCTGAACCTTCATGGTCATTTAGCTGAATATTTTCTTGTTTGTGTGGATTTATAGTTTAAGGTCATTTTCAGGAGTAACTCAGATAATTTGGAACTGAATTCTCTGTGCTGGTTGTGTGTTCAGGGGAAAAGGCTGTGGAGGACGGTTCTCGCCGCTCCCATCACCACCATGGCGGCCATGGACCTGCCGACCCGCGGCTTCCAGGCGGTCTTGCTCGGCCTGGCGAACTGCGAGGTGCAGCTCTACCGGGACAAGAACCTGCTCAGCACCATCAAGACGCCCGACGTGGTCACCAGCATCTGCTTCGGCAGGTACGGCCGCGAGGACGGAACCCTCATCATGACCACCCGGGCCGGCGGCCTGATCGTGAAGATCCTGAAGAGGACGGCGGTGTTCGACGACCGGGACGGCGCCCCCGGCCCGCCGCAGGCGCAGAGCATCCGCCTCAACGTGCCCAAGAAGACCAAGCTGTACGTGGACCAGACGCTGAGGGAGCGCGAGAGCGGCGCCGCCATGCACCGCGCCTTCCAGATGGACCTGAGCCGCCTGCGCCTGGCCGCCGCCAAGGCGTACGTGAAGGCGCTGGAGTCCAGCCTGACGCCCGTGTCGTCCAGCCTCAGCGAGCCGCTCAAGATGAACGCCGTGGTGCAGGGGCTGGGCCCCACCTTCAAGCTGACCCTGAACGTCCAGAACACGGCGGCGTGCCGGCCCGTCATGAACCTGGCCGTCAGCTTCCTGTACGACGAGAG
The DNA here is from genome assembly GCF_902148845.1 of Salarias fasciatus. NCBI lineage: Eukaryota > Metazoa > Chordata > Actinopteri > Blenniiformes > Blenniidae > Salarias > Salarias fasciatus. The sequence continues at coordinate 3,748,718 of NC_043752.1, read as the reverse complement.
CCTGTACCGCGTCAAGAACCCGTTCCTCAGGATCCCCCTGCTGGTGCCCGGACTCATCTACCCCATTCAGACCTTCGTGGAGTGCACCAGCGACAAGGGCATCGCTGACATCATCAAGGTGTTCGTCCTCCACGAGGGGCGGAGCTCGCCGCTGCTGACCGCTCACATCAACATGCCAGTCAGCGAGGGACTGACGCTCAACTGAGTTATGTTAACAGCACAGTGAACTGCTGTCACATCTCCCTTATTCATTCAACTTTAGTTTTATTTATTCAGATTTTATCTTTATTTATTCAACGTTACCTTTATTCCTTTAAACTTTACCTTTATGTATTCCAGTTTTACCTTCTCGAGGTCGTCATACAGCAGTCTAGACCAAAAATATACGTTTCTTCCTAATTTAATTCAGTGTGACCTACGAACACATTTACTTTATTATAAGGAACCGCCTGCAGTTCCAACTTTGAGTTCTAAAATACTGTTTCTGTTTGTAGATCTTTTAGTTTTTGTCTTTTAGCTTGTTGTAAATAAACCAGATAATTTAAGATACATTAAGCTGAGCCAAGCCTGTTTTTTCTTGATAGAATTGCAACTACATGAATCTTTCATTTATTCTGAGGTGTTGAGTGAAATGTTTGTGTTGTACAGAGGCTTTAAAGTCAAATACATTCGTGTTTTGCACTGAAGACCAACAGGTGTAGCTGAAGAGCTTTTAATGCAAGACTGAATCTAAATCAGTAAAATCAATTCATCTGATTTACTTTTGCTCACACAATGTTGCCACAGACCATGAAAACGTAATTTTGTTTCTATAGCTCCAATTCAATACAGTTATCTGAAGGCACTTTTATAGAGGAAAGGTTGTCTGGTGTGTGTGATTAAATGAAGACCTGCACTATATATATATTAAACTTTAAATGCTCAACCAACAAGATTAAAAGGTTTACACTGTGTGTGTGTGTGTGTTAACTGTTAGGAACCTACCTGACACTTACAAATGGGAGGTAAATGAGTTTTGTACATGTGCACAACAAACAGCAGGTATAATTCTGCAGGAAGTCCTCGCCTCGTGGGTATGAAGCATGATGAAACCTGAAGACATAGGGCCTATTTTCCAGCTTATCTACCACCCATACACGCAAACCAAAGATACAAATGTTGGCTGGACCCGTCTGGTTCTGGGAGTCCTGTGGGCTGACCCACTGCGGGCCATCTGCTCGGACAGGTGGCTCTGGTGCCCCGCGGCCGGATTCTTCTTCCAAGCATGAATGGACCAGATGTCCCTCTGCCCCCCGACCAAAACATTGCAAACGCTCCAACTTTACGTGTAATCAAAGCGGAATCTGCTTCTCCAACCCAAAGGTTCTTCGCACTACCACACTCACATGAGCCACTTTAAATCAACTTATTAAAAAAAAAAAACTTACTCTGAAATAAAATATTTCACCTAGGACACAATCCTCCCCTCATGCCGACAATCAGATGTTCTTCCTGTCATCGGAAAACATCTGATGAATGTTATTGTTTGATGGCTTATTTTACTGTTGCTTGCAATTTTGCAATTTTTGTAGATTGATTTATTTTTATTTATTTATTTATTTTGGACAGGCACAATGTCTCATACGCAGCCAGAGCCTACAGGGAAGCATAATTGTAAAAAGTCCATCTGATTTTGTCCATTTTGTCTAACTGACAATAAGAAAGGAAAACCTTAAACTCCACAATAGATTGTTCCCAACCATGTCCGCTTTCGTGCGGCTTTTATTTTGAAGGCCGGAAGTAGCTTGTTGTTTTATTTGGACACTTGACATTTTCATATGTGATTTTTTTTTTTTTTTACTGTAAAATAGCGTCACCCTGGTGTGTCTCTGTCTTTATTCATTTCTCGTTTGTTGTAAAAGGGTTGTGTATTATTAGTAATTAAATTTTTGTTTTGTTTTGTTTTTTATTGAAGCCGCTCGTGTAGCCTCGGTGTGTGTCCTCACACACCCGGAACATCCCCGCGCTCGGACCGGGATCCTCTGAAACCCTCCGCCGACTCGCCGACATGTCCTCCGCGCTTCTGCGGGCTGTGTGCGCGCTGCTGGCGTCTCTCTGCCCGCCCTGCCCCGCCGCGTCGGCCCCGGGCCTCCCGCACATCCCGCACATCGCCGCTCACTTCGGAACCAAGACCCGCTACGAGGAGGTGAACCCCCACCTGCTGCGGGACGGCCTGTCCGTCAACGCCTCGGTCCTCCGGGCTCCGGCCGCCGAGCGCTGCTCCCCGGTGCACCTGACCGCCGTCATCCGCCACGGGAGCCGCTACCCGACCGCCAAGAACATCCGCAGGATCCGCCAGCTGAGCGAGCTGGTCCGGAGGGAGGCTGCGGGAGGCTCCGGGGCTTCGGACGGCTGGCTGGAGGAGCTCCGCAGCCGCTGGGAGGCGTGGTACACCGAGGACATGGACGGTGAGACACCGGGACGGTCCCACCGAGCTGCTGAAACACAAAAATCTCCCGAAATGTGGCAGAAATGTTAAGTTTCAAGTGACTGAAAATATCTTTGAGTTAGAAGTTACAAAGCTGCTGAGAAAGAGTTAATGAAGATATCAGAAAACATTCATGAAAAAGAAAAGATAAGAAAATCTCTATGTCTAATGAAAAAGATTATTGATGCAGCACCACATACATGATATCTACAAGCTGAGCCAGTGGAAGCAGGTAGATGTTCAATAGAGGTGGGCCCTGGAAGGAGCCTTGGGGAACTCCTCGTGTAATTTTGTGAGGATACCAAACATACTGTATCTAAAAGTTTGGATTGTTTTTTTTTTTTCTGTTTAGAGTTGTTGAATTTTTTCCACACAGTGGGGATTTCTTTAGTGTGAGAACTCAAGGAGACTCGGCTTCCTTAACTGACTGACAAGAGTAAAGCCTCTGTAACTAAAACAACTGTTTACAGTGATACACACACCACAGTACCTTTTTGGTATTTCTTTCAGCATATTTGTACACAGGTAGAGTATTCTGAAAAAAACACACAGTGACGATCAGACATCTTTCGCTTTAACCTTGGAAATATTTAGACTGTTCGATAAGATTAAATCTGGTGTGTGTGTGTGTGTGTGTGTGTGTGTGTGTGTGTGTGTGTACAGTAGTGGTCAGTTCATCATGAAATTTGGTATTCACGTTGTTTTTTGCGTCCTCAGGTCACCTGGTGATGAAGGGTCGTGACGAGCTCCGCCTCCTGGCGCTCCGCCTGCGGGCCTTGTTTCCCACCCTGCTGTCAGAGGAGAACGTGAGGAAGAGGAGGGTGGCCTTCCTCACCAGCTCCAAGCCCCGCTGCGTCGACAGCATTGAGGCGTTCCAGGACGGCCTGCGGCGGCACGGTGAGGCCGACTGAGGCATGCTGGGAGATATCGGCCTGGGCGGTGTGACTGACGTGACCTCGACCTCCGCAGGCGACACCCCGGTCTACGAGCACGAGGTGGACGACCACCTGCTGCGCTTCTTCGAGCGTTGCCGCGGATACGTGGAGGGAGTGGAGAAGAACCGCTCGGCGCTGCTGGAGGTGGAGAAGTTTGAGAAGGGCGAGGAGATGCAGGCCGTGGTCAAGAAGGTCGCCAGCAGGCTGGGACTCCCTCAGCATCGCCTCACGCCCGGTAAGACGCCATGCTCTGGTCCGTGTTCGTATTCCTGGAGCAGTTTTGTATTTTTTTCCTTAATTTTTCTGATGCTTTCTTTGTATGTTTTGCTGAAATCATGACTCATGTCCCTCTGTGTGTCCCGTAGAGCTGGTGGAAGCCGCTTTCTTCCTGTGTTCTTATGAACTGTCTATCAAATCCGTTCACTCGCCATGGTGCTTCCTGTTTGATGAGAGTGACGCTCAGGTAACCATGACGACAGCAACACACTGGTGTCTTTAAATGGCTGTTTAATCTCAACCGTTTGTGTTAAATCTTGCAGAATCCTTTCAGGTTGGTGGTGCTGGTTGTTTGTTGGACGTCCTCTGCTCCGAGTTTGACCTGCTTTGTGTCTGCAGGTGTTGGAGTATAAGTCCGACCTGAAGCAGTACTGGAAGCGCTCTCACGGCCACGCCATCAACAGCATGTCCAGCTGCCCGCTGTTCCACCACATCTTCAGGTCGCTGGACAAAGCCGGTCGGCCCCGCAGGTCAGAGGGACGGGGTGGGGGTGGGGGTGGGGAGTGAGGGGCGGTCAGCTGGTTCTGGTTCATGGCTCACTCTGCGGTTCTCCCTCAGGTCCACTGACGCGTCCCCGGAGCCGGCCTCCATCCTGGTGGGCCATGCTGAGACGCTGCTCCCCCTCCTCTCCCTGCTGGGACTCTATAAAGACCAGACTCCGCCCACTGCCAGCAACTACCAATCGCAGCACAGTAAGAAGCCTCGCTCGCCGCTTCAGTCACCTCTCAGGTGATTCTCGGCTCATGAACACGTCTCCTGCCGCAGGGCGACGGTTCCGGACCAGCCGCATCGTCCCGTACGCCGCCAACCTCCTCTTCGTGCTGTACGACTGTCAGCGGGGCCCCAGACTGCAGCTGCTCGTCAACGAGTCCCCGGTTCGATTCCCAGGCCTGGAGGCGGAGGAGGCGCCGCTGTACCGGGACGTCCGGGCCACGTACCGCCACCTGCTGGACGGCTGCGACTTCCACCAGGAGTGCGAGGGGATCTTGTGGGGCCGGGGGCCCAACATCGAGCTCTGAGACCAGGGGGCGGAGCCGCCAGAGCTGGTGGATATTAGCCCCGCCCCCAGGAAGCAGCGTCCAGACTTCGACAGGATCAGACATTGGGCGCCTCAGACAGTAGCAGTCACCATGATGAAAGTCTGCAACGCCGAACTGGTCCATTACCATCTGAGAGCGCAGGGTTTGTTTTTTTCCATCTGAGCTCTTTTTTTTTTATTACTTTTCATTTGTTGCACTGGCCCTTTAATCTTGTGCCATCCTCTGTTTTTCACCCCTCACCTTTAATTTATTCAAGCTGTTCGGACTCGAACCCTCCGACACTCACCAGGACGACGTCCAGTGTCTCCCAGGGTCCAACGGGTCGTCTTTGTGCCAAAATCAGGATATTTTTTTAAGAACCTTTTTTTTTCCTCTTTAAAAATTCAGAGCTTTAAATAAAAGGTTTTTCAAAACTCTACAAAATCTCCAACAGTATCGATCCACCTGGAGAAATGACTCCTCAGTGCGTTTATTCCCCTAAAAGAAACTAAGACACACTGAATCAATGACAGTGAGTTTATTACATCGACAGTGACTCTTTTGTTTTTAACAGATCAATGAATAAACAATCATTTGTTTTTAAATAAAAAACTCAAATAGGATAAAAATAAAGCACAAAAACAACCATTTCACAAATATTTTTTTTTGCTTAATTTTCCAGTGTAAATGGTTAAAAATTGTCCAAACAGGTTGAACTCAAAAGAAAAGCTGATTTGTTTTAACCTCCAATCAGAAGAAAAAAATAACTTTAAACTTCTTTTTTCACAATAAAAGCTGTGTTTTTACTGTAATCTTCATGGCAACATCAGCCGAGGCTCATGGGTAACGGTGGTACGTGGAGGCCGAAACGAGCGAAACCGAAAGAGAGCGAGACGAAAACTGAAGCGGAGGATGGCGCGTCGGCGGCGTCCAGCTGCTCCGTCAGACCTCAGCAGAAAGCGGCGGCCTCCAGACCCGCCTCCGTATCTACACCCGCAGTCAGCTGACCGGAACAAACACATGGCGAGCGCCGTCTCAAACAAGCTGTGGGAATCAAACCGGCGTCCTGTGGGCAGCTCAGTCCAAAGCGGCGTGCAGCAGCAGGCCGTGTCCTCCCGCAGACTTGGACTTCTTCATCTTCGCGATGGCCTTCTGCAGGTCGGTCTGATGGATGGGACGGATGTAGTCCTCCAGCGGGCTGCCGAGACACACGGGGTGAGAACGCCACCGCGGCCGCCGCCGCAGCGTCAACATCCGGGATCCTTACCTGCTGCTCTGCGTGTGGACGAAGTCCCGGACGCACAGCAAGGCGGCGTCGCGACACATCTCTCTGAGGTCGCTTCCTGAGAAGCCGTCCGTTTCACCGGCGACGCTGCTGAGGTCCACTGACAGGTCCACCTGCAGGCAGAACGACAGCGAAGTGAATCAGGACCGTCTGGAGGCCATCGAAGGACCTGGTGGTCTGCAGAGCTGGAGATGTTCTTACGCTCTCGTTCTCCAGGATCAGCCTGAGGATCTGCTCTCGCTGCTTCAAGCTCTGCAAGACAGAAACACGCCGTCAGCGATTCGGTCCGGTCTGCGGCACGCTGCCGTCCGGTCTCCGTTCCGGCTGATACGCACCGGCTGGTTGATGTGGAACCTGGTGGGCATCCTCCTGAGGATGGCAGAGTCCAGGTCCTGAGGCCGGTTCGTGGCTCCCATGATGATGACCTGACACACACCGAGGTCACAGCAGGGACTTCCACGCCTCCATTCTCACAGTTCTCATTTAACAAGTTCGAACTCTGGAGGAGACATATGCTTCCAGGTTCTACGTGTGTGTGTGTGCGTGCGTGCGTGTGTACCTGACAGTGGTGGTCCGTGTCCAACCCATCCCACAGACTCATGAACTGAGCCTTCATCATGGCCGTGGCCTCGTGGTCCGAGCTGGACCGACTCCTGAGGAACGAATCTGTTGAGAGGTACAAACGGTCAGAGAGGCAGAGGACTTTTTCTGGATAAAGAGTGTGTGTGTGTGTGTGTGTGTGTGTGTGTGTGTGTGTTCGTTCCTTACCGATCTCGTCGATGAAGATGATTGACGGCTGCAGTTTGACAGCCAGGGAGAACACCGCGGCGGCGAGTTTCTGGGACTCTCCGTACCATTTGTCCGTCAGCGTGCTCGGCTGCAGGTTGATGAAGCGGAACCCCGCCTCCTTCGCCGTCGCCTTAGCGATGAGTGTTTTGCCACATCCCGGAGGTCCATACAGCAACACGCCTGTTACCATGACGACAGCACGAGACCATACCCTCAGCGTACATAACTCCATAACTTCTGCTTCTTTTCAGAGATTCCTGTGGATTCCCTGAGTATTTTGCGCAGCATCTAAACCTCTGTGAAGTGACACTCTTAACACAGCTGGCATGTGAGTGACCTCTGACCTTTCGGCGGCTGCAGCAGTCTGGATCCTTGGAACAGGTGTCTTTTCTGAACGGGTAAGATGACGGTCTCCTTCAGCTCGGTGATCACCTCGTCCAGGCCGGCGATGTCGCTCCAGGTGATCTGAGAACATTCGGGCGTCAGGCGACCAGGTCAGAGTTCACATCTGCTGACGGCCAGTCGAATAGACGCCGCAGAGACGTACCTGCATGCTGAGCGGGTCCACCAGGTGAGCGGCGATGCTCATCTCGTACTCTGACAGCTTCACGTTTTTCACGCCGATCTGCTGCATCAGCTTCTCTGCCTGCAAACAGCCAATCAGAGGTGAGTGAGTGGCCACGCCCACTGTCCCTCCTTATCCTCGCGTGATTTTGTGACGTACATCCAGCACATGAACTGACAGGCTCACCTGCTTCTGAGCCTCCACCTTCTGCTTCCTGGTGGGGTCGATGGCGTCCACCATCCACTTGATGGTGAAGTAGGTGACGGCTCCGAAAATGGTGAGCCGGAAGAGCAGTCCGATGACCTCGTTTCTGCCCAGAGGACGGGCGAGCTGATCAGCCGGGACCTCCCTAATGACCATGGTCGGACTGGATGTGATCTGACAACACAAAACACACAAACTCAGACTCAGACCAATGGAAAATAAAAAAAAGAAGAAATGGCACAGATAACGCAGGAGCTCCCTGCAGCTGCTCCTTCATTTAACCACGGTTCTGGTTATCCTCCAGTGTCCTTTCCAGTGAGTACAGTAGTCTGCAGGAAGAATAAACAATCATCTGATCTTCCAGGTGGTGAAAGTGGCTGTAAGCGTCCGTGTTCTACACAAGTGTGTTAAAGTCCGCCTGGTCTGAACACATCCAATGTTGTCGCTCAAATCGACTCTTCTATTCACAGTTATATGTTCCTACAGACAGGAGACATCACCACCAGGGGAAGACAACACAAAATGTGCCAAGAGCCACAAAGAAAACCATCCCACCTCACACCTCAGGCCCGCCCTGATACATGACACTGGAAAATCTCTGAAAACAATGATCAGATTTTTTTCACGAGTTTCCCTCCATACTTAGCCTCTCTTGGAGGAAAACAAAGTGAGATGTTGCCTATAACTTAAGGAAGGTAAGAGCATTCTTCTTCAAAAAAACACATAAGTGATGAGTTCTCCTGTGCTCACAAACTCTCCAATATCAGTGACCTCAGGTGTTATCTGCTGCATACCAGAGGAAAATCAAAATATCTGGCGAGCAGACTCCTGCTTATCGGTACAGGATGTGTAGAGGTTTCATTGCCAGAAGTGACATAGATTAAAAAAAAAATCATCTTTTACCGTTTCTGCTTCTAAGGCCCCCTCCATGTGAGAGGTCTTTGGAGTACTCAATTTATTTTTCAAGCTGAGACCAAGGGTGGGTAAATTTGAAAACGAAAGTGGGCTTGGTGTCCTTTCACTGACAATTCATGTATGCATGATCAAACAGTTCTATATAATATACTTTTAGAATAAATCCTGTAAGTACAGAAGAAGAAAAAAGAACTATATTTATGAAATGAATCATCATGAAACAGCCAGAGGAGAAAGCGTGGTTAGAAAAGTCTTCCTGAAGTGAAACCAAAACCACTCTAAAAACCCGGTCCTTCCAGTTCGACGGCTCATATTTTAAAACAGCACAAAAAAGGAAAGAGAAACTAACCACGTTTGAAAATTAGATAAAGCTTCATACGTAACATGAATAGCTATAAACCACTCAAAGGCACTTAACCATCAGCAGCAGATTATTTATGAGCAATGATCAGAAAACTGTTCTTGGGGATGAAACCCCCCGGTGATCCAGGACACTGTGAGACAGTGTCACTGGTTCGGCTAAAGGAGACAGTCTCCTCTGACCCGCAGTAGGTCCTCAGACCAGGGTTTGGACCGGCAGAGACCGGCAGGTGGACCCTGAACGATCCCAGGGGACCCCCTGCTAGCTTTAGCTTTAGCTTCAACTTGACCTTCCGGGATGTGGAACGGTAACAGAGCCGTCTCTCTCTGGGACTCACGGCTCTCACAGGCGGCCGTAGAGCGCCGAAAGCCACTGGAGAAAGTTACGGTGGTTCTCCGGAAATATCACCCCTCAGACTCACCTCCTCTCCGGCTATCGGTTCCTCAGACTCTCTGCCTTCAGACTCTCGTGCTGTGAAAAACCCAATGTTCTTCTTCTGCTTTGTCTTTAGCGTTTAACTGCACGTGAAACCACCAGTGCTACTCTCTGCCTCCACCTGCAGGCCAAAAGCAGCACTGCACCTCCTATTACACTGATGGCCTGAATGCATAAATTATATCCTTTGTACTTTCACTGTATAAACCGACTACACTTTGTGCAATCTTACGACATTAACTATGTAATATATTAATCTTCTGTGTAATCAGTCATTTCAAGTACTTTTACAGAGAATCAAACAATTGAATAGGCATAGAGGATGGTGAAAAGAATAGAACTTCAATCTAACAGAAAGAAAAAAAAAAACCCTACAGAACCAGACTCAGAGGTGGAGCATTTGTGTTGTTCCAGTTGGGGTTGGGGGATAAAAGAGAGGAATAGTACAAACAGAGTGTGGGTTTGGATATCAAACTAAGTACTAATACTCTGTGTAGTCTTTCTGTGTGCAACTTAAAATATTTTCACTTAGAAAACTGACAATGGTTATTGTACTCCACAATGTTAAACGTGGAAAGTGCACTTGCGTGCTCTAATTGTAAAACACTTAATACACTGTACTTAATATTGAAAAGTGTCCCTCTTCTGAACAGTGTGTGGGTTGCAGTATCGCGTTCTGTCCATTGGGTGTCACTGTGTCCCGTCGACTTACTTCAGCATTCATTATGGCGTTATAGTTTCTCTGTTATATTTGCAACTTTTTTTGAACAGTTTTCAGTGTAATCTTAGCACTTTACACCATGTTGTCGACACCTTCAATGGCAGACGGCCAGCTTATTCCCGTGTCCGGTGTTGGGGCCTGTTATGTAATAGTGGCTGGTTGCCAGATCGTATAGTTTTTTTTAATGAAGGATAAGCTCCTGCAAACCTGGCAACCCCAACGGCTCTTTCTCAAGAAGTGACGTCACCGATGGCTTGCCCTGCAAAATAAATGTGCGGTTCTTTAGGCATTACGTCATTTGGTGCAGCTTTTTTTTCATACTGAGATGTGTGAAATGAAGCTGTAAAAAACACTTCAAAATCATACATGCAATCATAAACGTCCCTGAAAAAGACTCCAGAGAGTCAGACACATTTTTGTAAAAGAAAAGACTCTAACGGGCATGAGAAGTCTTTAGTGTTGCTGCTGTATATTATACAGGAGATCTGGAAGCAAAGAAACACCCATTTCTGTTTAACAAACTAAGATCACACCTCCACATGAATGGAGGCCAGCTTGAAGTTTGATGGGAGCACTCAGAAAAGATGCTTCCATGTTCTACACAGCTCGTATCCTTTTCAGGGTAGATGGGCACTGGACCCAATCCTAATTGACTAAAGGCGAGGAAGATCCGCTTTGGACAGGTCTCCTGTCCATCACGGGGCAGCACAGAGAGACAGACAATCGCATAGTCACGCTGACATCTAGGAGCAATTTAGTGTTGTTTTAGGTAGGGTTGCTGTGGGAGAAAACTAGAGTCCCTCACATACAAGGAGAAAATACAAACTTTACCCCTAAGAAGCTGAATTAGTATGTGAACCTGTGGCCTTCTTGTTGTGAGGTGAGAAAATCACTAACCACTAACCACCATTTGGCCCCCCTAAAAATATTTCTTACAAAATAATGTGTCTCCAATCACCATTAGACTCGAACTGAAAGGAGGAAAATATCCATATGTTGATTAACACTTTGAGGAGATGAAGAGAAAGTTGTGTCCTTGAAAACAATTGGAATATTTAGTGGAGTCAAAAGGTGAAGTGTGCGACATCACTCCACTGTAACAGGCCAGGCTGGTAAAGAGACTAAATCATGTATCCACTTCAACTGGGAGACATTCAGATACATATTTATCCCGTCACAGTCTGAAGGGATAACTGTGTTTGTACTTTATGTTCTCTATGCATTTTGTTTACACTAACAGAGGGATGTGATGAATTAGTGAGATGTAAAACGATTCTCATCATTAATATCATGAACAAGCATCAAGAAGAAAAGTGTTGAGTAAGTATTGCTAAGATGACTGTTGGGTTTTTCTAGCGCACTGAGCAGGTACTTTATTTTGAAGGCTGCTGGCCGCGTCGCCGCTCGTGCCGCTGCTTTGACGCGTGCGTCGCCGCTTCTGCCGCCGCTCCCGCCTTGACGCGTGCGTCGCCGCTCGTGCCGCTCAGCTCAGAGTCTGGCGAAGATTTTTAATCACGGCCGCTCTGCCGCGCTCCGAGGCCGGGATCACGTCTTCTTGCACTACCCGGACGGCCGGTTTTTGCACCGAGAACCGAGCCGTGGATGGTCTCCGGGCGGAGACCAGGAAGCCCGGGCCCGCAGCGGGAGCAGGGAGGAGGAGGAGGGCCCGACGCCTTCTCGTTCTGACCCAGAAAACAGCACCGACAGCCGGGCTCTCCGGGCACTTGCAGGCCGGCGAGTATCTCTTGGCACCGGGCTTCGGGAGGAGGGCGGATAACGGGCCGTTTTCATCAGACCCGGCGCCAGAATCCCCGGTGTCCTCCCGGAACGTTTTAATGTCCTGATTTATTGATGGAATAATCACCGTCCGGGGACCGGGGACCGGGGCTAGTTAGCTCCCGGCTAGCTGCTCGCTCAGCAGTCAGACGGCGGAGGCTCCGGAGGAGCGGCAGCGGCTGTCCGGTGCTTTCTAACCGGTAGCAGACCTCATCGGAGGCCCGGGACTGACACGATGGCTGCGGCCTTAATCAAGGAGATCGTGAGCCGGAATAAGCGGCGGTACCAGGAGGACGGCTTCGACCTGGACCTCACATGTATCCTTTGACGTCCCGGTTCCCAGCAGCGGGCTGAGCCCGTGGCGGGCAGAGCCACCGTGAGCCTGTCCATAAATCCAGACTTTCATCTTCAGACAGGTCAGATTGTCTCATTTGCAGCTAATAACGCCATCCAGAGACCAGTGCAGGTGTTGATGTACCTGAGCCTGTGTTGGTGAAGGGACGGGAGGCTGCTGTGCGACTGAGCAGCCTTGATAAAGAGTGAAAACACTGACATTAAAGAGAAAACTCAGTCGTTTTAAACTGTATTCACACGTCTGTGCTTTCTCAACTGGGGACGTTTGATTACTCGGTGTGGCGATCCACAGTGAAAAATAGACATCCTGAAACAAACTGAGCACGAGTGAAAAGCAGGTGTGACTTCCACCGACTGTGCACAGTGCATATCTCCTGTTGTGTACACCAACTGTGCACAGTGCACACCGCAGAAGATGTCAGCTGTCTGCTGCAGCAGCGCACAGAAGCCGGGAGACCTTTCTCTCCCATGAAATCCAGCTATTCCCCATCTTCAGGATAGTCTGATACAGAAAACGTTCCCAACAACAATGCATTTTACTCATTTGATTTGCATTGGAATGCAGTAGAAACATTACATTCATATCATATTTTTTTGGGGGAAACTGATATAAAGAAAGTTTTAACATTTTTGAAGCTCATAAAATGGTTAAGAAATGGTCCTGGTGGATTCTGGGAGTTGAGCAGGGTTCCAGGTATTGGATGATTCAAGGAGGATACAGGCAGTAGACGGGTCAAAGCAGGTCCAGGCTGTATGATCCCAGCCTTTACCAGAGTGCTGATGGATCCAAGTGTTGGGGAGATAGTGTCCCATCCCTCAGCTGTACAGCAGAAGTCGGTGTGAGCCAGGTGAGATTTCTGTGCAGCAGATGTGTTCTTCCTAAACGCTCCGATCAGATATATATCCTAATATCATCGCCATGGGTTTCCCCGCCGAGCGGCTGGAGGGAGTTTACAGGAACAACATCGACGACGTGGTCCGGTGAGCCGTCAGTCCCGCCGAAGCTTTGTAACTGGATTTACGCTGCGATTGTTCACGACTGTTTTCTCTGGCAGGTTTTTAGACTCAAAGCACAAGAACCACTACAAGATCTACAACCTGTGAGTGCTACAGTGTGACGAACATCTTAGAGGCTGCTTTAGGTTGTTGTTGATGTCTGTTATTGTTCTTTCCACAGTTGTGCCGAGCGACACTACGACGCGTCCAAGTTCAACTGTCGAGGTGAGCTGCGGTCGCCGGGGACGACCTCGTCCTTGTCCTCTTCCTCGACCTCACGGTCTCTCCCCGTCTCCCGCAGTGGCTCAGTACCCGTTTGAGGACCACAACCCCCCCCAGCTGGAGCTCATCCGTCCGTTCTGCGAGGATCTGGACGAGTGGCTGAGCGAGGACGAGCAGCACGTCGCCGCCATCCACTGCAAGGCGGGCAAAGGGCGGACCGGCGTGATGATCTGCGCCTACCTGCTGCACCGCAACAAGTTCCAGGAAGCTCAGGAGGCGCTGGACTTCTATGGAGAGGTCCGCACCCGCGACAAGAAGGTACTGCAGAGACACACTCGCAGTTGTCCATTAAAATGTGGCGATGGTTTCCTCATGTCCTTAACGGCGGTGTCCTAAAGGGTGATTGGCAGTTCTTCTGATCTGCTGAGACTTGCAGAAGGATGTTGGTTCAGTAGAACTTCAAAGTGTTCAGTCCACTTTATCTGGACCTGATTCTGGATCTTGAGCTGATTTCATTCAGCTTTTTGTCCCAGTAATACATTTTTCCAATCCATCTTCATTTATAAAGTGATTTAATACGACCTTAGAGAGCCAAAATTGTGGACACAAAATAAACACAATGACAATATTAGAAGACAAATAAAGTAAGTACATTAAAACAAGTACAGAGAACACAGAAAATAAGCAACTCACACATTATCAGTGTCTTAGAAGGTGTTAAAAAGAGATAAAGAAGGAGTCTGTCTGATGTGGTGTGGCAGGTTGCTCCATAGTCCAGGAGCTTCAACTGGAAAAGGTTGATTACCTTTGACCTTTAGAATCACTGCTGCCTGATGCAACTGAATGTGGGGATGTTTAAAGTCGTCCTGTCTGTATCGTGCATCTTTTCACCAAGCTCTTGGTGATCTGAGTCGTCTTCCAACCAGTGCTGATGCTGCTTACACTGAGGAGCTGATGGAGGTCGAGCTCTGATCCATGGAGTCCTCTGTGTGCTGGTTGGGTTGTGCCACCGCTGAGGTGTGATTCTTGTCCACCTTGATGCAGGCTAAATGTGAAACCATCTCTGGCTCTGTGTTGGTCGATGTTGGTGAAAGACTGATTCTTCTCAATACACCCTCTCTGCAGCCTTAGCAGCTTGTTTTTGCCAGATCACCCTCAGTGTGCTTCACAAGCACCAAGAGTTTATGGGACTGTGATGAAGAGAGTGCCTGTCTTAATTTAACAGCATTTAAAATCACTTATAGCGGTTGAAGGTTGTGAATTCAATGTTTACATGAGATGCGAAATATTTCAGGAACAAGATTTAAAACACTGAACGACCATTTTTCCCTTTTTAAAACAATTTGATTTGTCTGTTTTTGTTTAGTTTTGTGGGTTTATCACCATGAAGTGTGTGTGTGTAACATCACATGACTGACGTGTGTGTGTGTCATCTGCTCAGGGTGTCACCATCCCCAGCCAGCGGCGCTACGTGGTCTACTACAGCTTCCTGCTGAGGACCCAGCTGCACTACAAGCCCGTGGCCCTGCTATTCCACAAGATGCTTTTTGAAACCATCCCCATGTTCACCGGGGGCACCTGCAGTACGTCCCACTGTTCCAATGTCACGCCGAGGTCCTCGCACGGCGCCGAGTGACCCCCCCCCTTTCTGCTGTTTCCCCCCCGCAGACCCACAGTTCGTGGTGTATCAGCTTAAAGTGAAGATCCACACGTCGAACCCGGCCCACACCCGCCGCGAGGACAAGCTGATGCTGTTTGAGTTCCTGCAGCCGCTGCCGGTCTGTGGAGACATCAAGGTGGAATTCTTTCACAAGCAGAACAAGATGATGAAGAAGGTGAGTCTTCACGAAGCCGTCTGTAGAAACGAGACAATCCTTGGAAAAAAAAAAAAAAGTCTTGATTGTCCTCAGGTTGCTTGATCAATTGTTGGAGTAAAGCTGATAGGTATGGCGTCTGGATACACATTAATCCATGAGCATGCTCGGAAAGAGTGTGTTCTGGCCATCAGTAACTCTGGTCCAGCTGCCCTCTGTGGCCTCATGTCTCCAGCCAGGATGAGAGACCTAAAGGTATCCTGGGTGGAGTTCGACAGTTCAAGGTGCTCAGGGAGCGACGTCTGTAGCACCAGCAGCACCATGTGGAGCTGGAGTCATCTTTCCTGTTTCCTCTGCTGATGGACGAGCAAGAGGTGCCGCAGTGGCACCTGATGGTTTTTCCTAACCGTTTTGTTCCTCCACCCCTCCAGGAAAAGATGTTCCACTTTTGGATTAACACCTTTTTCATCCCGGGGCCCGAGGAGACGTCCGACAAGA
Organism: Salarias fasciatus; assembly: GCF_902148845.1. Lineage (NCBI taxonomy): Eukaryota > Metazoa > Chordata > Actinopteri > Blenniiformes > Blenniidae > Salarias > Salarias fasciatus. Next base: position 3,733,086 of record NC_043752.1, on the reverse strand, counting down.
TGGAGAACGGCAACACCGGGGCCCCCCGGGACCTCGGGACAATGACAGGGACTGAAACCAATGACCGAGACTTCCTGGTTCTCACGCTGACCAAGAACGACCTGGACAAGGCCAACAAGGACAAGGCCAACAGAAACTTCTCCCCGAACTTCAAGGTAAAACTGCTTCAGCTTCACTTCCTGGTTCATGTTTTAAGTCAGAATCGCAGTAACGGACGAAGAGATTAAACAGGAAGACTTTTGGGAACGTAGACTTTGTAGTTGACTCATCGGCTGTTGCTCGTGTCTTCATACTTCAGGTGAAGCTGTTCTTCACCAAGACGGTGGAAGAAGGCGCCAACTGTGACTCCAGCAGCACGCCGGCCTCGGTGACGCCGGACGTCAGCGACAACGAGCCGGATCACTACCGCTACTCCGACACCACGGACTCAGACCCCGAGAACGAGCCTTTCGAAGACGACCACCACAATCAGATCACGAAAGTCTGACACGTGCGTGTGCTTGTGTTTGTGTGTGTGTGTGTGTGTGTGCGCGTGTGTGGGGAAGAACTGATCGCTGGGACTCTGGATTCAAAGAGCTCTAATCAGAGGATAATGACCTTTACCCTCACAAACCCCCCCCACTCCCACAACCCCCTCCAGTTTTTGGGATCTTTTACTCAATTCACAGTTGGACAATCAAGTGAGCAGGTGAGGGGTGGTGGAGTCGTCGACGTGGGCGGACAGTGAGACGTTGAATGGACAGATTTAAAGAAAAAAAAATTAAGGAGTAAAACTTGAATCTAAATAAACTGAAAGACAAGTCGACTTTTTACAGACTTCAGCCGCCGTGTTTGTCGGACGAATCCTTCAGCTGCCAATCTTCCCTCCATCCTTCTTTCCTTTCTCCACTCTTTGGGTAAGCTCCGTGCAGAAACGAGACTCCGTTGTGTTGACTCTTCTTTCTGTGTGCTAACGTCACATTCGTCAGCGTGAACTAACTCTTTCTGTGAAACGATACTGGGTTTTGTTTTGTTTTTTCCAAAGCCATCACCAGCCCTTCTTTCAGCTCAATGGTTTTATTAGACATTGGCTGTGAGCTTCAAATTATTTATTGACGTTCTGACGCCACGATTGTGATCACTCACCAGTCAGTACTTTCTTGTTTGAAATCAGAATTTTTTTTTTCACCCCTGATTGCTGTAGAAGCAGATAATTGGTCTTCCTGGTACAAATACTCTGGAGCCATGGGTTCGATCCGTTTCGGGCCTCAGGCGGTGAGTCGGCAGGTCCAACCTGCCTGGAACCAGGTCGGACCGTTCATTCGAGTTCTGGCTAATCGCAGGTCATTTGGACTAACTATCTGAAGGACTACAGAAGAAGAACCACAGCGTTTGGACCGATCTAGACTCACCTGGTCTGGACGCAGTTGGGACTCATTTGGATTTGACATGAATTCGCGCACAGAGAGAAGTTTCACCCCATTGGATGCAACAATGGCGAAGAGAAAGCGGGATGGTTAGCTGCGCCCGTCAGTCACTTTCAGTCAGACATTTGAAGTCGGGACTTCCGTCTTCTTCGGTCATCTCATACTCTTACAGGAATCCTACCTTTTTGTTGTACTTGTATTAGTCTTTAAGCTACATGCTGTGTAACCATTCCTCTTCTGAAGCTGTAAAACACTGACGCCCTGAAGCTGTGGATGTCTCCGGAAGCCAGGCGGGTGAACAGGGAACACTGGTGGCCTCTGAGGTCCGCATCCTGCGTGGTTTCTTGGATTTTTAATGGAAGCAGAAGCTAAATGTCTCGCTCAGATCCATCCAGATCTTGCTGGATGAAACCAGGGGTTGTGATAAAGAAGCAACCACACCACCGAAGCTTTTTGTTTGCAGTTGTTCGGAAGCAGAGTGCTCATTTGGACCTGGTCGGACGATGCCTGATCCCCGGGGTTAGCCTATTGTGTGTCTGGTCTGTGATGTGTTAATGAAAGTGGCGCTTGAGAATAGTCAGTCTGTCCACAAATGGCTAATCGTATTTACTGGCTACGTTTACTTATATCAAGGCTTAATTTGTATCAAATGAACATTACAGATGCTCCAATCAACTCTATGGATCCCAGATCTAATCTGGATCCTTACAGGATCGAACTAACTCAAGCCAGACAAGTTTCTGCTTTCTAGTCTGTCGAAATGTTGAGGGCCACCAAACGAAGCCGCCGTGACTGATTGGTTCTCGGTGTGTTGGAGTCAGGCCAGGTCCTGAGAGTGGACCAGGGTCCGCTCAGATTCAGAGTTGGGATCTCACAGGAAGAGTGTTTCTCAGACACATCAGTGCTCAGTAACACCCTGAAACAGTTGTCTGAAGAAGCGTGGTCAGTATGAACCTGTTGGCCTGGCTCAAAGTCAGCAGAAGCTATTGCTTTACCCGAGAGATTATGATGGCTCTACTAGTGTTTCAGCGGTCCTCGCTGGTATTCCTTGGGCTCCAGCAGTTGGTGATGCTCGATAAACCTTTGGAAACTGAAGATCTGGTCTGAAGGAGACATGTTTCAGGACTGTGCCGATTCATACACGCATGCTCTAGTCTACTAGAGTTTGGACTACAGATAAAACGGGGTGTGAGAGTCTGGATGGTTCCCAGCTGTAAACTATAGGCTGCGTTCTGTGTGATCACTTCTCTTGGTGTTAACAGCTCATCGTGGTGAATCTTTCGGTGCTAAACTAGCCTGATGTCGAGTTCCTCCATGGTGCTTCGTTCCTTCGTCCATTGCTCATCGGCGATGCTCCGTCATTCCTGAGGCAATCGAACTGCTACACTTCCTGTCTTTGTTCCTATTTGGTGCTATCGGACCGAATGTTGAGTCCTCATCAGATCTGAATTAGGTTTTGTAGGAAATCGGTGAGGTGGAGCAAGACCTGATGATTTGAGCGGCTGCTGGGGACACTTCTTTAAAACACGAGTCAGGCAGACCTCCTAAGAACGAGCTCATGTAGATTCTTCTTTCTATCCTACCCAAGCAGACATACAGTTGACTGTTTTCTTTGGGTCGTTTCTGTCGGAGACGCCGTGTGAACAGTTACCATGGATACGAGTGTCGTTTGAACTTTTACATCGGATTCATCAGGTAGAGATCATCTTGTCTGGATTATTCAAGAAGCGTAATGGGGGTTATGTGAACATAAATCCCACACAACCACCCAAAGCTTTCCCCCATGACGTTAACATACTGCACGAACCGTTAGCGAACCGCTGGTTCTGTTAATTTAGCTTTCAGGCGTTCGAGGCCATGTCGGTGCTGGATCCTTTTTCACCATGTAGTTGTCGGTTGTACAACCACAAACTTTCCATTATCAGTGTCAGGAACATCAGAAAATAAGCAACTAAACCAGAGTGAAGCTATGAGGAATCATTCGTTTATTGTGTTTTTTTTTAATGGCATTTCTTCTGCTGACTCGGCTCAATTTCATGTAAAGAAACCATCAGCACAGGAACTCATCACTTCATTTTGTCCTTGTTAGTCAAACTATCTTTGCTTCAGCTCTTCTGTTTACATCGCGTCACCAAACTTGCCAAATAAAGCTCACACGGACTTTTTTTTTTCTTCCTTTTCTTTTCTGTACATGTTTTCCTTCCGGTGTACTCATGTGGTTCCCTCCGCTTACAGATGCAGGTATATTAGTTTCATATTTCAGCTTTCAGATATAATCAGTGTGTGAGTCATGTGACTGTCACATAAACAACTGTTCTTTGGATCCACAAGTCCGATTGTTGCTTAAAGTCGCTCACAACAACCACGTCTGTCGGGGGGGAAAATTGAGTCTGTCACTCAGTGGTTTAAACAAAGCGAAGACAATATTCTACTGGATTCACGAGGAAATAAAATACTGAGGCATTCATGGCAAATGTTAACATCCGGGGTCGGTCATCGTGACGAGGCTAGCGTCTGAATAACTCCTCACCGAAAAAAAAAATGTACTTCTGCTAAACTGTGATTGGACAATCAGTGTTTGGGGGCGGGGTTTAAAACAGGCTTCAGGTTAAATTAGACTGAGAAATTTGTCAGAAACCTTCAAAAATAGTTCTCATTAGCTGTGATAGTCCCGAACATTTCAGCCCCCGTGTGATCCGGACTCTGACAGACCTGGTTCTGAATTCAGCTGGCTTCATTTCAGGAGAACAAAGTTTATTTTTCATCTGTTGTTGATTTCAGTGAATCAGAACTCACACTATTATAAACACATGCCACTTGGTTTTATAATGGAATAAAAACACTGTAAAGGTGAATAAACTATTTATAAACAGCTGTTTTGTCTGTCTGTCTGAACTGAATCAGCTTTTCTGAGTGAGGTCCTAATGGAAACTGGAGGTCAAAGGTCAAACCGGACAGGTTGAGCGTCGGTGTCGAAAGATGCCTTCAGTGGACTCAACGACTCCGACTTTGTTCAAACATTGAAATTTATTCAAAGACGAAGCGGAAACCTTCATGTGTGCAACTTCACTGAAAAACGTGCGACTGGTCGGCGACGGCTGGCCGTCCTCACAGCGAGGACTTGAGCGCTCCCAGCAGGCTCAGCGCCGACTCCACGCAGCCGTCGAAGTTTGAGTGGGTGAAGGCGTCGCCGCCGCAGACGAGGGGCGGCTGGTTCAGGACGGTCATGTGACCCGGACAGTCCGGCACCGTGGTCAGCACCTGGAGAGAGAGAGCGCACGTGAATCAAACGACCCCTGCGTTTGAGGAGGGGCGGCGGCGTGGCGGTCGGCCGACTCACCTGGGAGTACCGCCACTTGTGGCACTTGATGCTGATTGGCTGAGGCAGATCGGGGAGCAGCTTGTAGAGCTCCTGCAGGATGACCGGCTTGACCTCCTCCTTGTCCTCCTCCAAGTGCTCCACGCCAAACGGGACGCTGGTGTGGACGACCATGGACGGGCCGCGGCCGGCGGGATCTGAGGGCGAGCGAACGGGTGAGGACCTACGGGTGAGGCCGAGAGAAGGACGGCTGAGACGCACCTGATCTGCATTTCCGGGGGTCCACGGCGATGTAGCGGATGCAGTCGCTCTCGGAGACGTATCTGGCGCCCCACGGAAAGCTGAAGACGGCGTCCGGAGGGAAGAAAAGAGCGAGGGCGAAGCGGGACGAATATGCGACACCATCCAACTGCTGCTTCTGCTGGACAGACAGCACTGGGGGGACACAGACAGGTGAGTCTCTCAACACATGATCACAATTAAAAGTTTCCTGTCTGATGACTTAACACACACTGTGTGCCGACTGTGTGTGTGTTTGATGCTCTCACAGGGTCCCACATCCCCCTCCAGCTGCAGGATTTGAGGGACCGGCATCGTCAGGACCACAGCGTCGAACGTCTCGCTTTCGCCCACTTTCCTCTTGACCTCCCACGATGCACCGCGGCGGGTACACTCCAGTCACATGACGCTCAAGGAACAAGTCGGCTCCTGGAGGACGGAGACGTCAAGGCGTTGTCATGGTTTCACGATCAGGCGCAGGGGTGGAGTCAGGGTTTGGATTCTGGTGTGAAGCGTCAGGCGTGTGTTTACCAGACTCAGACAGGAAGTGCTTGACCAAGCTGCTCATGCCCAGCGGCGTCACATAGTTATAGCTGATGTCCTTCTGCTTCAGACCTTCAATGATGCAGTCGAGAGGCTTCAGGACGCCCGCAGCCAGCAGCTCTGAGTAAAAACTACACACACACACACACACACTCCAGTCAGGTCTCATGAGGCCATCTGGTGAGTGTTGGTATCATAAAGAGTTGAGTGATCGTGATGTGTTCAGGTGGCAACGGGTGATGTTTAGGAAGCACAGTGATGATGTATTCAGGTGAATGCTGGTAGATTTTAGAGATGCAATCAGGTGATGTGTTCAAGTGCATGGTGGTAATTACGCGTGATGTGTTCAGGCGTGTTGTGATTTACAGTGACGTGTTCAGGTGTGTGGTGGTAATTAGGTGTGGTGTGTTCAGGTGTGTGGTACCTCTGGTGTGACTGAGCGTAGGCAGGCGTGGCAGAGATGTACTGAGCTCCCAGATCCGCTGGGTGAGAAGAAGGGTCCGGGGACCGGCTGGTGGACATGCGGCCACCTGAGACAGAAACACGGCCACGTGTTCACTTTATTTAAAACCCCGCCGGAGAGGAGTGAAGCGGTGCGCTCTGCTCTGACGGCACTGACCTGCACCCCTGGATTTGTCCCACACCACGATGTGAACTTTACTCTGCAGCTCCCTCCTCAGCAGGCACGCGCACAGGCTGCCCGTCAGGCCGGCACCGACGATCAGGACCCGGGACATCTCTCACACCGGAGCCGGACCGGGTGCACGGGCCGGGATACACACTGGGCGGGGGGCACGTAGGCAAACGGGCATGGGTTCGACTCCTCAGCGGCAGAAGTCAACTCCGCCCCCGGCGTTACCAAATGGGAGAGGTAAACAAACGCTACCGGAACTTCCGGGTTAAAGGCAGTGATGACGACACATCCGGTTTAGAGGCGCCAAAAATATTTTTAGTTATACTTCATATATATTTTATATAAACATATACTGTATATGCTATTTACCTTTTCAGTTAATCTGTTCCATATCACTCGCGGTATGTTATATTGATATTTCAACCTTTTGTAGCTGATTATATTTCAGAAGGTAAATAAAGGTGGATTCAGCTCTAGAAATAAAACAATCATCTGTAAAATACCCAGATTCCAGTGCAACATTTCTCTGTTTTTACACCCTGTTTATCATTAAAATGTTAATGTGGCTTGTATTTTTAAGCCTGTTCTTGTCCTTTAGTTATTCGTCTATGTAAACTTGTGCTCAAACAAGGCAAAGTCAAAAAGTTTCAACTTGAAATTTCTGCACCAATTATAATGCAAACTGACAAAAGATTATAATGACATTTATGGTAAGAATTACTATCAATCAAATCATAAAATTGAAATCAAATTATTAAAAAAAATCAAAATGTAAGGAAATCCTGTTCCTCTTCCTCCCAATAATTATGTGATAATAATAATGTTGCACACGCCTGAAATGTTGACCTATATCCTGTGTATGTTACATATACATTGAACCTGTTGGTTGATTATTAACTTACACTTTGGACAACAAACATTCAGGAATGTACAATGATGTCGACTCATATTTTTTTTTAAAGGAACTAAACATTTACAGTTATAATTTCACACACCCCAAAAGTTGATGTGTCACACATCAGGTCATATTGACAGTGTTGTGATACCAGCCATGGTTTGATCACGTATCAGATCAACTTTTCTGTCATCGCTTGAAACAGTTTTGAAATGTATTTTAGTGATTTGAGTTTCTCTGTGTGGTGTTGATGTGCTAGAATAGAGTCAAATAGAAATACTTTTCACAATTCGTGTGTTACTTAAAGTTAAAGAAAGGTTGATTTCATTATAAAATTAATCGATTTGCTCGGGGAGTGCTGTTCCAACCAATCAGTTGAAGGCCCGCCCTCTGACGTCACGTGATCTGTCAGCTGCCCTGGAGTTTGGACGCTGATCAGAAGAGGAAGAGGCAGAGGAAGAGGAGAGCAGGTGAGTGTTTCTGACCTGACTGTTATTACCGGTTCCTTACCGGCTGTGTTACCGGCCGGTGGGTTCACGTCTAGGACTTTTAATGCCGCTTTTGTAGTGCTGTTGTTACAATGTAACAGCAACAACAAAGGCTGTAAATTGTCACATGGTGTTCTCTGATGGAAAAGGGTCAAAAACAAGAGCGAAAATGGGGAAAATTCAACGTGACACATGATTTACTGAATGTAATCTGAGCTAACAGTCACCCAGCTAATGAACAAATACGGTCTGTGTGTGTTGGGTGTGTGTCTCAGACGATGTTGTGCGTGTCAGTGTGTGTGTTGGTTCTGTCGGCTCTCGGGCACAGCAGTCCAGATGTTTTCAGAAACCGACACTACGATGACCCACGGCACCAGGAGGACCCTGAAGTGCACATGAACATAGTGAGTCCTGGGGTTCAAAAGGCTCTGCTTTTCTGCAATTGACACTTTTTTTTCTGTGTGAGGGACAAATGCTCTTGAAGAATAAAATATAGTTAATATGAAACCGTAAGTAATATAATAATAACTTTTGTTATAAGTTTTCATCCCAAATCTCAAATTTCTTCAACTATTTTCAGTACTGCAACTAACCACCAAGGGGCGATACAATGTTTTAGGATTTATGTAACTGTTCCTCACTGTAAGAACTTTTTAAAAGAGCAGGGCACAGATATAGAGGAATAGTTCCACATTTAATTATGAATTTATTCCACTTTTCCATTTCCTAAAGCACTTTACGGTCTTGCTCACATGCACCCAATCACATGTGTGATGCTCAATCCATCCGTTGAGTGTAAACTGGAGTTAAGAGCCTTGCTCAAGGGCACTTTTGGTGGTATGGAAAAAGGGGATCTGGAAATGAACCTGAAACATTGTGATTGAAAGACGACCCACTTTACCAGCTGAGCCAAAGCTGCCCACTTATAGGTCACAAATACAAAGCAAGAATTCACATCTTGAAAGCAGCCATTCAGAGACGTAAAGGAGCAGTTCACATATTTGAATAGACAGTTTCCAGATTGTTGTTTGTCTGTGCGTGTAGTCAGAGATCATCAGGAGGTGGGGTTACCCAGCAGAGGAACATGAGGTGGAAACAGAGGATGGCTACATTCTGACCATCAACAGAATTCCCAGTGGACTCAAACGCACCGCAGGTATGTGAGGACATCTCTTATGGATGTTTGTGTGGCAACGTTTATGTGACCCTGACCATGTTTGTATTTCTGTTCAGATGTGTGTGTATCATTGAGAACATTTGTTTCGCTTTGACAATATGTGTGTATCTGTGAGGAAGTGTGTGTGCCAAATTTATCAGTGCGATTGGGAAAAGTATGCACTGTAATTGTAATGTGATTTATTTTCTGTATTGCTGAGCTTACCTGTTTCTTGCTGCTATGACTCTGTTATGATGCATAAAAGAATAAAGGAAAAGAATCTAAACCTATAGCAGCTTCTCCAGAAAGGTGGTCTAAGGGGACTTGAACCAGCCTTAACTGTCAGCTTGCTTAAATACAAAGTCTTAAGCCTCAAGACTGTGCGCGGCTCCCAAATGAAACTGGGAGCTGGTTCCTGATAGCTACTTTTGAAAACCTAGGATCCTCAAATAAAGCAGCACTCTGAGAACCAAGCGTTCCCCTGGGATATTATGGGAGAAACATCTAAGATATGATGGAGCCTGGCTGTTGAGAGCTTTATAAGTGAAAAGAAGAAGTTGAAACCATATTTTAGATTTCACAGGAAGCTAATGAAGAGGTGTGATACGAGCCCTCTTGCTAGTTCCTGTCAGTACTTTCACTTCAGCATTTTGAATCCATTGGAATTTTTAAAAGGTTATTTTTACACACTTATAATCACATGAGTCTGGTCTATAAGTAAGAAATGCTTGGGTTTAAATTGTCAGTGTCACTGTGAGTCAGCATATTCCTGATTTTAGAGACATAGAGATGAAAGAAAACAATCCTGCTGACTTTGATGAAGAAGTCTTGGTCAAAATAACTCCCAGGTTCCTCAGTGGTACTGGAGGTCAAAGTGACACCATCCATTCCCTGACCGCTCTAACTTCCTGTTCTATGGAGAACCTGGGACGCTTCCCTCTTACAGTTACTGGTTCTGCTTCTGCAGGTCCGAAGCCGGCGGTTTTCTTGCAGCACGGCCTGCTGGCTGCAGGCAGCAACTTCATCACCAACCCTCCAGAAACCGGCCTGGGCTACGTGCTGGCAGACGCCGGCTACGACGTGTGGATTGGAAACAGCCGGGGGAACACCTGGTCCAGGAAGCACCGGAGTCTGAACCCGGAGCAGGACGACTTCTGGAAATTCAGGTAATCAGCAAAGAGCAACTCAGTCACAGTCGGACAGTGATGGTGGTGATACTGATGACGAAGAGGCTCTGTGGTTGGCTGCAGCCATGACGAGCTGGCTTTCAAGGACCTTCCGGCTGTTGTGGACTACGTGTTGAAAATGACCGGCGAGGAGCAGATCTTCTACGTGGGACACTCTCAGGGAACCACGATTGGTAACACAAAGCTCTGCTCTTTCAAAACCTCATGACCACGTGGTTCCTATCGAGTATTTATCCTACTTCTACCTGTTTCCCAGCATTCATAGCGTTCTCCACGCTGCCAGAGCTCGCCAGTAAGATCAAAATGTTCATTGGGTTGGCTCCAGTCGCAACGGTGGCCTTCACCAGCAGCGCCATGACCAAATTGGCCATCCTGCCAGAAAACATCATCTGGGTAACATCCTATCACATGAGCCAACACCGACTGACAGGTCACATGACCAAACCATGATCTCATCCGTCACGTGATCAATGATCTAATCGGTTACATGACCAGTGATCTAATCAGTCCCATATCTAGACCCATGCTGAAGTTTTTAGTGAGTTCTGTCCTTTGCACTCTGTTTCATCTTGTGCTGACTCGCTGTGGTCGCTCATTCTTCACTCCCTGCAGGATTTGTTCGGTAAACGGGACTTCCTCCCTCAAAGTCACATGATCGAGTGGCTTGCGGAACACGTGTGTGGGAAGACGCTGCTCGATGAACTGTGTGTGAACATCTTCTTTGTCATCTGTGGCTTCGATGAGAAAAACCTCAACGCGGTTAGTTTTTCTTTTTCTGATTCTGAAGATCACAGTCTGTGGCTATCTTCCAACACACACGTGTCTGTTCCAGAGTCGGACTCCAGTCTACACCACTCACTGTCCTGCGGGGACGTCCGTCCAGAACATGGTCCATTGGTCCCAGGTGACATATCTACCAGCACCTTCTGCCTGGCAGCTTTTATCCAAACGGGAAGAATGTCTGAATCAGTTCACCGGGTCTGTGTTGTTTCAGGCCATTCACAGCGGGAAAACTCATGGCCTTCGACTTTGGACCTGCTGGAAACATGAAGCACTACAACCAGGTGAGACTGCAGGGTCGGGGATGAGAGGCCACATCCCAGGAGGTCAGTTAACAGAGCGAAAGGATCGGGGGTCAGAGACCTCAGGTCAGGTGTCGGCATCTTGTCCTCAGATGACCTTCTGTTTTAATTTCCAAGCTGACTGACCTCCCCCTCTTGTGCATCCTTCAAGTGATTTTCACTGTGTTAGCATTTAAGGTTCCCATGATAACTGACATGATGCAGTGTCTTCACCTGTCTCTGTTGTCTCTCTGTCCTCTGCTCAGTCTACCCCCGCCTGAGTACCACGTCCAGAACATGAAGGTTCCCACCGCCCTGTTCTCAGGGGGGCAGGACACGCTGGCGGACCCTAAAGACATAGCCATCCTGCTCACTCAGGTGAGTCACAGAGAGCACAGCGCCACCTGGTGTACAGTCCAGGAGCTGCAGCAGGACTGAGTGGTTGAGGGTGTTTGAGCTGATGGAAGCAGGCGGAGGACGGGCGGAGTCGAGGCGAGACTGAGAGGTAAACGGTGTTTGTGTGCAGGTGCCAGACCTGGTCTACCATCGACACATCGAACACTGGGACCACCTGGACTTCATCTGGGGTCTGGACGCTCCTCAGCAGATGTTTCCCGACATCCTGAGGCTGCTGGAGGCGCGTCGTTAGATCACCTGTCGCATCTCTTTTTCAACCTCTAAACTTTTCACATGTTTACTTTACAAATACTTCAGTGTTTAAACCACCACATTAAAACTAACACAGTTTTTTAAACCTTGAGTCCGTTTTCTTTTTACACAGAGCTCTCATTGTGAAATCCAAACAGAAGTGAATGGTGGCATTAAAAAAATGTTTTAATCGTAAAAAGTAATATTCATAAGTAGGTCTGGAGCTAAAGAGACATTAGCAAGGAGCTAAAACAAACCACAGTGTGCTTGAATTTGCTTTATTGGCGTAATTGAAATGTTTCATAATGACGTTCATAACACTCTTATTAAGCTAATTTCTGTTCTTGTGATTCGAAGCAGATGGAATGTGGCAGATGGTTAGCTTAGCATCACTGAGCAGCAGATGAGTCAAGCTGAACGGCTGATCAACAGGAAGTGCTGGTGGCTGTTGGTGTGGCTGGGACAAGACGAGATCGTCCTCTGTTCATGTCCATGTCCTCTACGTCATCCCGTCTGTCCTCTGCAGCACAATCATATGTCTCAACGTCTGTCCTCCACAACATCCTTATGTCTTCTGTGTCCTCTGTAACATCTTTCTATTCCACATCTGTCCTCTGTAACATCATGTATCCTCGTCTGTCCTCTATAACACTGGCACTCTTTCCGTGTCTCTTGACTGATACAATCATCTGTCCCTGTCTGTCCTCTGCAGCACAATCATGTCTCAATGTCTGTCCTCAGAAAAACCCCACTGTCTGTCCTCCATAACATCCTAGTGTCTTCTGTAAACACCATCTTAGGTCCCATCTGTCATCTTAACACCCCTGTCCATGAAGCCCACCATCTGTCCTCTGTAACATCATGTATCCTCATCTGTCCCCTGTAACATGCCCCCCCCCCCCGTCCTCTGTAACAACATCATATCTTATGTCCTCTTTAACACTGACAATCTTTCCCCGTCTCTTTATTGCCTCCTGTCCCTGTCTGTCCTCTGTAATGTCCCCTCCCCTTCCGTCATCCCATCCATCCCTGGTCTAATCTATAACGGCCCCCATCTGTCCCCTCCCCGTCTCTCAGTATCTCTTCCTCAGCATGGCGATGATCTTGTTGAACCGCAGTCTTTTGGCGATGGCCATCGGAGTTTCTCCGTCCTGAAAGAGCAGACCGGGTCTTGAACCTGCGATTGTGGCTGATGTTGCACGTTAAGCTGTGGAGTGCTGTTCTCTTTTTGTTTCACATACTTTGTTTTTGAGGCTGGTTTTGGCTTTAAATCTCAGCAAAACAGGAACCAGACGGTGCTTCTTTCTCTGGCAGGCGTAGTGAAGCGGCGTGTTTCCTTGCTGCACCAAAAGAAAAAAGAAGAAAAAAAAAAAAAAACAGGTTACGGTCAGGGGTTAGAACGGCGTACATCAGGGCCCAACTCACTGAAACACCGCAGTGTCGATCTGAGGAGGCGGAGCTTTGAGCCATGAGCCTTAAATGAACTAAAGCTGCATCCAGATCCTGATCTGGGACCTGGACTCAGTGTGAACCGTGTCGACTCGCCTTATCCACGGCGTTGACGTTTGCGCTGGCGTTGAGCAGAACCTCCATCAGGGCCGCGTTCTCGCGCTGCTTCTGCAGCTGCAACACACACAACGTCAGGTCAGCCTCATCGGGGCTGCTGATTGGCTGAGAAGACGGCAGTCATGGTTACCATGATGAAGTATCCCAGCAGCAGGACGGGCATCAGGATCGCGATCATCAGGTAGTCGAGCACAGAGAAAGTCTTCCGGGCGACATAGTGGACACACGTCCTGTTTTTCTACAGGTGGGGCAGAAGACAGTTATTGATCTCAGTGGCAGCCGTGTGACGACATCACCGATCGGAGGCACCTTATTGGCTCGGTGGATGTCGGCCTTGTTCTCCAGCAGGTATTTGACCGTCCTCAGGTTGCCACGGCGACAGGCAGCGATGAGAGGCGTGTCTCCGTTATGCTCCTCCTGGACATCGATCTGAGACGGGTCCTCTTTCAGCAGCTGGTACAACCGCTGGACGTCTCCGTCGTACGCCGCCTGGCAGGTCGGCTGGGGCGTGAGGAGACGGGCACAAGGTCAAAATAAAGCAATAACTGCATGAAGAGGTGGGAGGACTTATGAGAACCAGGTTCTGGCGATAGAACACAAAAACATGCCTGTGCATGACAACCAACGCCACTGTGACTGAACCGATATGAACCGCAGAGTTGCGTCATGTTCGCTGGCAATATTCAATATAACTCAACTTTACTACAACGGCCTTTTGAAGCTGTCCACAGCTGAAAACAAAGCTCTGCGCATGACAATAAAAACCTAAAACAAACTCAAGAGCTCAGTGTTCTGCTGAGTTTAAAGCCAACAAGTGAAAATGTGTCTTCAGAGCAGATTCAAAAGCAGACAGTGAAGCACTCTGATGTGCAAAATGGTAATTCGTTCCAGAACTGGAAAGACGACAGGTTAAGATAATGAATTGGCACCAAATTCCAGGACATTGATGTTACTGAGACACAACAGAAGCAGAGTGACGGAGACAGGATCTGTCTTTATGAACTGGAGTTAACAATCAAGAGCATAAAAGTGGAAGGAAACAATGTAATTTCTAAAACGGAGATGTGTTCACTGTCAGTGAGTCCATAACTTCAGGAATTCCCCTGAGATTAGGAAAGTATTTCTATGCAGTTTTACTCTATTCTAACCCACAGACGCCTGGACTGGTGTTTGCTATGTAAAGTTTTTGCTTAATGTGTACATTTGCACAGTGTCATGTCGTGTAGGTTGTGTGTTGTGTAATGTTTTGCTGTTATAAATGTTTTTGCTTTGTGTGTTGACTGTCAGTGAGATATAGAAGAATCAGATGTGATATTTACCGAAGGACGTGATAAAACGATGATTAAAAACCAGCTGTTTTTATAAATTAACGACATCACTATGTCGCAATTACGAGAAAATTATAAATTATAAAAAAAAAACGGCGATTTTCTACATTAATGACACTTTCATCTCGTAATGAATAATTAGGTAATTATCTCGTTAATTCAGAAAAGCAGACTATTTTAGTTTTATCACCATAACGCTTCGGTAGATACTGGGTTTCATTTTTAACACACCTCTCTCGCACGGTGTAATGTTGTGCAGTGTGTGTCTGTCAGATGTAACCAGGAAAAACGACGGAACGTCATGAGTTTTAAAGTTCTTTTTTTAAACAAACCCAGCAGAACTGAAACTTGTGCGGATTTGTAAACGTGTTGTCAGTCAGAACATCTGTTTCCCTCCGCCTGAAAACCTCACGAGAGAAAGAAGAAAGAGAAGAAAGGAGCCGCTCACCTCGGAGTACACGAGACCCATGTCGGTTCCGACACACCTGGACACGTGACCGCGCCGTCACACCTGGATCGTTACTTCCTCCTGCGGATTTCACCATAAAATCGATTTGCATCGGAAGAGACGGCAGGCTGCTTTCCCCTGAAGCTTCCTGATTATTTATTTCACCCAGAACCTTCTTTATCAGGTCAGTAAGCTTAAATAATTGCCTCTTTTAGGTATATTTTTCATTGTTCTTTTTTTTTTTTTTTTTTTTTTAGCAATTAGTGTAACCCTACATGTGCAAAATGCTGTTTGTTTGTTTGTTGTTTGTTGTTTGTTTGTTTGTTTGTTTCAAACTCTCTAAATCAGGGGTGTCAAACATAAGGCCCGTGGGCCAAAACTTGCACGTAAGAGGTTCCAATCTGGCCAACCACCAAGCCCACTAACATTTACTTGAAAACATGTTTGTTTTGTTTTTTAATACAAATTTAGCAATAGTCGTGAACATGAGACAAGACCTCCAGACAGTGCTGTCAGTGTGAGTTTGTAAAAACATGCATAATGCAACAGCAATAGGAGATGGTTTTTCTGGAAATTTTGCTGCAGTTCGCCACAAAACCGAAGAATTAAGATGTCTTTATATTGAGAGTTGAGTCATTTCTGGTAGTAATTGGTTTTGTGAAATAGACATTTTCACCGTGCATCCTCTGTCACAACAACAAAATGTATAAAGTTTCATTCTAAAGGTTATCACGGTATTATTTTACTGGTTGAGTTCACTTGAAATCAGGCTGTATATGTGTGTGTATGTGTGGCCCCTCAGCTAAAACCACCCACACTGGCTGACACTGAAAACCTTCTCCATGCCTCCATCTCCTCTGCACTGAGTTCACTCCTTTATGGCGTCTCAGACAAAATCTGCAAAGATTTGCCCTCAGGCTGCCCAGACTTCATTTAAGCCTCTTTAAATGATCACAATAAAACAAATGACTCCAAAAGTGTTCAAAGAAGAATATAAGTGAGTTGTTAGTGTCACTCTGATGATTTGCTTGAATATTTCTATCATGTTGTCACTGGAGCACATGTTAGAGATGAATGTTATTAGATTGGCCAAATGTTTTTGCTGAAGACAAGCATATGGTGCACATATTTTGTCCTGCACTCCTTCATCCAGATTTCCATACCTCAACAATAATCCAGAACAATTCACCTTTCTTCCCTTCAAGGCAGGAAGCAATGATGCTTTTTTTTAACAACTATTTCAGTCACTGTATGATGGCTGTTAGTCAGGATATTCTTCTTTGAGTTGGCTCTAGTCTGATAGGAATGTGGTTGTGGGGCTTTTGAGCTGCATGTGAGGTGTACTAACTAGATCTTGTTTAGCTTGGAGGGGTCCTTTATAGAAGGATGTGTTGGTTGGAACCTCTGACCTTCCTCCTTCTCTCTGCAGTTGGAGCATTTCTGAGGAGCGATGCTGTTAAACTTTGGTGCCCCGTACTCATCTTATATTGTGCCCATTTTTATTTTTGATTCCATGTTTTCACTCCTGTTTTATTCTAGTTAGTGCTTCATTCTTGCCTGTCTATGTTTTTCGCATTAGCCGGGCCTCGAGAACAGAGTTTCGTATCAGGACAGGTAAAACATGTAAGATCTGTTAATTCCTCCTGGTCACTCCCTGTCCCTCGGTGGTGACCGCCCTTCATTTACATGAATACCCCTTGCAGTGCTGGCAGCATTCCTCTTAAAACTGACATGCACAGCACCAAGGTGGAGGGCGAGGCATTGGGTAAAGGGGTAACATTTGTGCAGCTGTTGTTACAACCAGCAATGTTCATTCAGATTCACTTAACGGGTGAAAAGCTGTTGTGCTGCCTTTATTCCAGTCTTTAGGCAGTGACTGAGCATACAGTGGAGCCCCTCGGTCTCTGTCTTGGCTGTGATGAAGATACAGCTTTGGAAAATCTGTGGTTTGTAAATTGATTCTCTCATCTGTGATAGTTCTCTTTGCAAGGCATGTCTGCTTTTAGGTATTTTTTATGTCTGAAAGCACATCTTGTCTGCACTTGGATCACTGGACAAAAGAACCAATGCCATTTTGTTTTCAATCCCGTCTTTCTTTATTAGCAGCAGTGCTGTGTTGAGCCTCTTCATGAGCAGCTCTTCAGACATAGTGAATTAAAAGCGCTCAGCCTGGAGATCTGCTTTAATATTGTTGTTTCACTAGCCTTTATGAGCAGTGTGCAAAAACAGTCTTTGTACTAATGCAGGGTCAGATTTAAGGCCAGTTCTCTAATAAGGGTTGAGAAAAAGGTTTTATTAATGAGAAGGTTTAGTTAGTTTTAGTTTTGGTATGGAGAAGATAGTAAGGATAGGTACTCTTACAGTTATATAAAAATACCTTTTGTATTTTTGCTGACTATGTCTGAGATCTCAATTTCTTTCTGCTGGAGATAATTTTTTGCTGGTTTTTGTTCTCTTGTTTCCAGCGTTTTGCACTGTTTTGTATCACGTCTACCAAATTCAATAGGTATTATCGCTTTGTTTGATTTTCGTAATATGTGTCAAAGTGAGTCATCTTCATCTTTTGTACTTCTCTTTGGAGGCAGTGGTGCTGCG